>NW_026510679.1:0-30000 GCF_027579735.1 Bombina bombina
GTGTAATTATATAGTGAGATGCTGTATAGTCATGTGTGTAATTATATAGTGAGATGCTGTATAGTATGTGTGTAATTATATAGTGAGATGCTGTATAGTCTGTGTGTAATTATATAGTGAGATGCTGTATAGTCATGTGTGTAATTATATAGTGAGATGCTGTATAGTCAGTGTGTAATGTGTAATTATATAGTGAGATGCTGTATAGTCATGTGTGTAATGTGTAATTATATAGTGAGATGCTGTATAGTCATGTGTGTAATTATATAGTGAGATGCTGTATAGTCATGTGTGTAATTATATAGTGAGATGCTGTATAGTCATGTGTGTAATTATATAGTGAGATGTGTATAGTCATGTGTGTAATGTGTAATTATATAGTGAGATGCTGTATAGTCATGTGTGTAATTATATAGTGAGATGCTGTATAGTCATGTGTGTAATTATATAGTGAGATGCTGTATAGTCATGTGTGTAATTATATAGTGAGATGTTGTATAGTCATGTGTGTAATTATATAGTGAGATGCTGTATAGTCATGTGTGTATGTGTAATTATATAGTGAGATGCTGTATAGTCATGTGTGTAATTATATAGTGAGATGCTGTATAGTCATGTGTGTAATTATATAGTGAGATGCTGTATAGTTATGTGTGTAATGTGTAATTATATAGTGAGATGCTGTATAGTCATGTGTGTAATGTGTAATTATATAGTGAGATGCTGTATAGTCATGTGTGTAATGTGTAATATTATAGTGAGATGCTGTATAGTCATGTGTTAATTATATTAGTGAGATGCTGTATAGTCATGTGTGTAATGTGTAATTATATAGTGAGATGCTGTATAGTCATGTGTGTAATTATATAGTGAGATGCTGTATAGTCATGTGTGTAATGTGTAATTATTTAGTGAGATGCTGTATAGTCATGTGTATAATTATATAGTGAGATGCTGTATAGTCATGTGTGTAATGTGTAATTATATAGTGAGATGCTGTATAGTCATGTGTGTAATTATATAGTGAGATGCTGTATAGTCATGTATGTAATTATATAGTGAGATGCTGTATAGTCATGTGTGTAATTATATAGTGAGATGCTGTATAGTCATGTGTGTAATTATATAGTGAGATGCTGTATAGTCATGTGTGTAATTATATAGTGAGATGCTGTATAGTCATGTGTGTAATTATATAGTGAGATGCGGTATAGTCATGTGTGTAATTATATAGTGAGATGCTGTATAGTCATGTGTGTAATTATATAGTGAGATGCTGTATAGTCATGTGTGTAATTATATAGTGAGATACTGTATAGTCTTGTGTGTAATTATATAGTGAGATGCTGTATAGTCATGTGTGTAATTATATAGTGAGATGCTGTATAGTCATGTGTGTAATTATATAGTGAGATGCTGTATAGTCATGTGTGTAAATATATAGTGAGATGCTGTATAGTCATGTGTGTAATGTGTAATTATATAGTGAGATGCTGTTAGTCACGTGTGTGTAATTATATAGTGAGATGCTGTATAGTCATGTGTGTAATTATATAGTGTGGATGCTGTATAGTCATGTGTGTAATGTGTAATTATATAGTGAGATGTGTATAGTCATGTGTGTAATTATATAGTGAGATGCTGTATAGTCATGTGTAATTATATAGTGAGATGCTGTATAGTCATGTGTGTAATGTGTAATTATATAGTGAGATGTGTATAGTCATGTGTGTAATTATATAGTGAGATGCTGTATAGTCATGTGTGTAATTATTAGTGAGATACTGTATAGTCATGTGTGTAATTATATAGTGAGATGCTGTATAGTCATGTGTGTAATTATATAGTGAGATGCTGTATAGTCATGTGTGTAATGTGTAATTATATAGTGAGATGCTGTATAGTCTTGTGTGTAATTATATAGTGAGATGCTGTATAGTCAGTGTGTAATGTGCAATTATATAGTGAGATGCTGTATAGTCATGTGTGTAATGTGTAATTATATAGTGAGATGCGGTATAGTCATGTGTGTAATGTGTAATTATAGTGAGATGCTGTATAGTCATGTGTGTAATTATATAGTGAGATGCTGTATAGTCATGTGTGTATTGTGTAATTATATAGTGAGATGCTGTATAGTCATGTGTGTAATTATATAGTGAGATGCTGTATAGTCATGTGTGTAATTATATAGTGAGATGCTGTATAGTCATGTGTGTAATGTGTAATTATATAGTGAGATGCTGTATAGTCATGTGTGTAATGTTAAATTGAGATGCTGTATAGTCATGTGTGTAATTATATAGTGAGATGCTGTATAGTCATGTGTGTAATGTGTAATTATTATAGTGAGATGCTGTATAGTCATGTGTGTAATTATATAGTGAGATGCTGTATAGTCATGTGTGTAATGTGTAATTTATAGTGAGATGTGTATAGTCATGTGTGTAATTATATAGTGAGGATGCTGTATAGTCGTGTGTAATGTGTAATTATATAGTGAGATGTGTTAGTCATGTGTGTAATGTGTAATTATTAGTGAGATGCTGTATAGTCATGTGTGTAATTTTATAGTGAGATGCTGTAGAGTCATGTGTGTAATTATATAGTGAGATGCTGTATAGTCATGTGTGTAATGTGTAATTATTTAGTGAGATGCTGTATAGTCATGTGTGTAATTATATAGTGAGATGCTGTATAGTCATGTGTGTAATGTGTATTATATAGTGAGATGCTGTATAGTCATGTGTGTAATTATATTAGTGAGATGTGTATAGTCATGTGTGTAATTATATAGTGAGATGCTGTATAGTCATGTGTGTAATTATATAGTGAGATGCTGTATAGTATGTGTGTAATTATTTATAGTGAGATGCTGTATAGTCATGTGTGTAATTATATAGAGATGCTGTATAGTCATGTGTGTGTAATTATATAGTGAGATACTGTATAGTCAGTGTGTAATTATATAGTGAGATGCTGTATAGTCATGTGTGTAATTTATAGTGAGATGCTGTATAGTCATGTGTGTATATTATATAGTGAGATGCTGTATAGTCATGTGTGTAATGTGTAATTATATAGTGAGATGCTGTATAGTCGTGTGTAATTATATAGTGAGATGCTGTATAGTCGTGTGTAATTATATAGTGAGATGCTGTATAGTCGTGTGTAATTATATAGTGAGATGCTGTATAGTCATGTGTGTAATTATATAGTGAGATGCTGTATAGTCATGTGTGTAATGTGTAATTATATAGTGAGATGCTGTATAGTCTTGTGTGTAATTATATAGTGAGATGTTGTATAGTCATGTGTGTAATTATATAGTGAGATGCTGTATAGTCATGTGTGTAATTATATAGTGAGATGCTGTATAGTCATGTGTGTAATGTGTAATTATATAGTGAGATGCTGTATAGTCATGTGTGTAATGTGTAATTATATAGTGAGATGCTGTATAGTCATGTGTGTAATTATATAGTGAGATGCTGTATAGTCATGTGTGTAATTATATAGTGAGATGCTGTATAGTCATGTGTGTAATTATATAGTGAGATGCTGTATAGTCATGTGTGTAATTATATAGTGAGATGCTGTATAGTCGTGTGTAATTATATAGTGAGATGCTGTATAGTCATGTGTGTAATTATATAGTGAGATGCTGTATAGTCATGTGTGTAATTATATAGTGAGATGCTGTATAGTCATTGTGTGTAATTATATAGTGAGATGCTGTATAGTCATGTGTGTAATTATATAGTGAGATGCTGTATAGTCTTGTATGTAATTATATAGTGAGATGCTGTATAGTCATGTGTGTAATTATATAGTGAGATGCTGTATAGTCATGTGTGTAATTATATAGTGAGATGCTGTATAGTCATGTGTGTAATATGTAATTATAGTGAGATGCTGTATAGTATGTGTGTAATGTGTAATTATATTAGTGAGTGCTGTATAGTCATGTGTGTGTAATGTGTAATTATATAGTGAGATGCTGTATTAGTCATGTGTGTATATTATATAGTGAGATGCTGTATAGTCATGTATGTAATTATATTAGTGAGATGCTGTATAGTCATGTGTGTAATTATATAGTGAGATGCTGTATAGTCTGTGTGTGTAATTATATAGTGAGATGCTGTATAGTCATGTGTGTAATTATATAGTGAGATGCTGTTTAGTATTGTGTGAGTTATTATATAGTGAGATGCTGTATAGTCATGTGTTGTAATGTGTAATTATATAGTGAGATGCTGTATAGTCATGTGTGTAATTTTATAGTGAGATGCTGTATAGTCAGTGTGTAATGTGTAATTATATAGTGAGATGTGATAGTCATGTGTGTATTAATATAGTGATGTGTTATAGTCATGTGTGTAATTATATAGTGAGATGCTGTATAGTCATGTGTGTAATTATATAGTGAGATGCTGTATAGTCATGTGTGTAATTATATAGTGAGATGCTGTATAGTCATGTGTGTAATGTGTAATTATAGTGAGATGCTGTATAGTCATGTGTGTAATTATATAGTGAGATGCTGTATAGTCATGTGTGTAATTAATATAGTGAGATGCTGTATAGTCATGTGTGTAATATATAGTGAGTTGCTTGTATATCAATCTGTTGTATGTGTAATTATATAGTGAGATGCTGTATAGTCATGTGTGTGTAATGTGTAATTATATAGTGAGATGCTGTATAGTCATGTGTGTAATTATATAGTGAGATGCTGTATAGTCATGTGTGTATGTGTAAATTATATAGTGAGATGCTGTATAGTCATGTGTGTAATTATTATAGTGAGAGTGCTGTATAGTCATGTGTGTAATTATATAGTGAGATGCTGTATAGTCCATGTGTGTAATTATATAGTGAGATGCTGTATAGTCATGTGTGTATATTTATAGTGAGTGATGCTGTATAGTCAGTGTGTGTAATATATATAGTGAGATGCTGTATAGTCCATGTGTGTAATGTGTTATTAGTTATAGTGAGATGCTGTATAGTCATGTGTGTGTGTAATTATATAGTGAGATGCTGTATTAGTCATGTGTGTAATTATATATAGTGAGATGCTAGTCATGTGTGTAATATGTAATTTTATGTGAGATGCTGTATAGTCATGTGTGTAATTATATAGTGAGATGCTGTATAGTCATGTGTGTAATTATATAGTGAGATGCTGTATAGTGTGTGTAATGTGTAATTATATAGTGAGATGCTGTATAGTCATGTGTGTAATGTGTAATTATATAGTGAGATGCTGTATAGTCATGTGTGTAATGTGTAATTATATAGTGAGATGCTGTATAGTCATGTGTGTAATGTGTAATTATATAGTGAGATGCTGTATAGTCATGTGTGTAATGTGTTATTATATAGTGAGATGCTGTATGTCATGTGTGTAATTATATAGTGAGATGCTGTAAGTCATGTGTGTAATGTGTAATTATATAGTGAGATGCTGTATAGTCATGTGTGTAATTTATAGTGAGATGCTGTTAGTCATGTGTGTAATTATATAGTGAGATGCTGTATAGTCATGTGTGTAATTATATAGTGAGATGCTGTATAGTCATGTGTGTAATTATATAGTGAGTTGCTGTATAGTCATGTGTGTAATTATATAGTGAGATGCTGTATAGTCTTGTGTGTAATTTTTTAGTGAGATGCTGTATAGTCATGTGTGTAATTATATAGTGAGATGCTGTATAGTCATGTGTGTAATTATATAGTGAGATGCTGTATAGTCATGTGTGTAATTATATAGTGAGATGCTGTATAGTCATGTGTGTAATTATATAGTGAGATGCTGTATAGTCATGTGTGTAATTATATAGTGAGATGCTGTATAGTCATGTGTGTAATTATATAGTGAGATGCTGTATAGTCATGTGTGTAATGTGTAATTATATAGTGAGATGTTGTATAGTCATTTGTGTAAATATATAGTGAGATGCTGTATAGTCATGTGTGTAATTATATAGTGAGATGCTGTATAGTCATGTGTGTAATTATATAGTGAGATGCTGTATAGTCTGTGTGTAATGTAGTAATTATATATGGGATGCTGAATAGTCCCTTGTGTGTATTTTATATTGTGAGATGCTGTATAAGTCATGTGTGTAATTAAATAGTGAGTATGCCTGTATAGGTATGTGTGTAAATTGTATAGTGAGATGTGTTTAGATGCATGTAGTAGGTCAATGTGTAATTAGATAGCGAAGATGCTGTATAGTCCCTTGTGTGTAATGGTAATTATATAGTGAGATTGCTGTATAGTCTTGTGTGTAATGTGTAAATTATATAGTAGAGATGCTGTATAGGTCATGTGTGTAATTATATAGTGAGATGCTGTATAGTCATGTGTGTATATAGTGTTAATCTTTATAGTCGATGTGTGTATTAGTATAGTGTGTAATGCTGTATATCATGTTATAGATAGAGAATGCCTGTATAGGCATGTGTGTAATTATATAGTGAGATGCTGTATAGTCATGTGTGTAATTATATAGTGAGATGCTGTATAGTATGTGTGTAATTATATAGTGAGATGCTGTATAGTCATGTGTGTAATTATATAGTGAGATGCTGTATAGTCATGTGTGTAATTTGTAATTATATAGTGAGATGCTGTATAGTCATGTGTGTAATTATATAGTGAGATGCTGTATAGTCATGTGTGTAATGTGTAATTATATAGTGAGATGCTGTATAGTCATGTGTGTAATTATATAGTGAGATGCTGTATAGTCATGTGTGTAATTATTAGTGAGATGCTGTATAGTCAGTGTGTAATGTGTAATTATATAGTGAGATGCTGTATAGTCATGTGTGTAATTATATAGTGAGATGCTGTATAGTCATGTGTGTAATTATATAGTGAGATGTTGTATAGTCATGTGTGTAATTATATAGTGTGATGCTGTATAGTCTATGTGTGTAATTTATATAGTGAGATGCTGTATAGTCATGTGTGTAATGTGTAATTATATAGTGAGATGCTGTATGTCATGTGTGTAATTATATAGTGAGATGCTGTATAGTCATGTGTGTAATTATATAGTGAGATGCTGTATAGTCATGTGTGTAATTATATAGTGAGATGCTGTATAGTCATGTGTGTAATGTGTAATATTAGTGAGTGCTGTTTAGTCATGTGTGTAATTATATAGTGAGATGCTGTATAGTCATGTGTGTATGTGTAATTATATAGTGAGATGCTGTTTAGTCATGTGTGTAATTTTTTAGTGAGATGCTGTATAGTCATGTGTGTAATTATATAGTGAGATGCTGTATAGTCATGTGTGTAATGTGTAATTATATAGTGAGATGCTGTATAGTCATGTGTGTAATTATATAGTGAGATGCTGTATAGTCATGTGTGTAATGTGTAATTATTAGTGAGATGCTGTATAGTCATGTGTGTAATTATATAGTGAGATGCTGTATAGTCATGTGTGTAATGTGTAATTATTATAGTGAGATGCTGTATAGTCATGTGTGTAATTATATAGTGAGATGCTGTATAGTCAGTGTGTAATTATATAGTGAGATGCTGTATAGTCATGTGTGTAATGTGTAATTATATAGTGAGATGCTGTATAGTCATGTGTGTAATTATATAGTGAGATGCTGTATAGTCATGTGTGTAATTATATAGTGAGATGCTGTTTAGTCATGTGTGTAATTATATAGTGAGATGCTGTATAGTCATGTGTGTAATTATATAGTGAGATGCTGTATAGTCATGTGTGTAATGTGTAATTATATAGTGAGATGCTGTATAGTCATGTGTGTAATGTGTAATTATTATAGTGAGATGCTGTATAGTCATGTGTGTAATTATATAGTGAGATGCTGTATAGTCATGTGTGTAATTATATAGTGAGATGCTGTTAGTCATGTGTGTAAATTATATAGTGAGATGCTGTATAGTCATGTGTGTAATTATATAGTGAGATGCTGTATTAGTCATGTGTGTAATTATATAGTGAGATGCTGTTAGTCATGTGTGTAATTATATAGTGAGATGCTGTATCGTCATGTGTGTACTTATATAGTGAGATGCTGTATAGTCATGTGTGTAATTATATAGTGAGATGCTGTATTGTCATGTGTGTTATGTGTAATTATATAGTGAGATGCTGTATAGTCATGTGTGTAATAATTATATAGTGAGATGCTGTTTTAGTGAATGTGTGTAATTATATAGTGAGATGCTGTATAGTCATGTGTGTAATTATATAGTGAGATGCTGTATAGTCATGAGTGTAATTATATAGTGAGATGCTGTATTTAGTCTGTGTGTAATGTGTAATTATATAGTGAGATGCTGTATAGTCATGTGTGTAATTATATAGTGAGATGCTGTATAGTCATGTGTGTAATTATATAGAGAGATGCTGTATAGTGCATCGTGTGTAATTATATAGTGAGATGTCTGTATAGTCATGTGTGTAATTTATAGTGAGATGCTGTATAGTCATGTGTGTAATTATATAGTGAGATGCTGTATAGTCATGTGTGTAATTATATAGATAGATTCTGTATAGTCATGTGTGTAATGTAATAATAGTGAGATGCTGTATAGTCATGTGGTAATGTGTAATTAGTCAGTGAGATGCTGTATTATTCATGTGTGTAATGTCATATATAGCTGAGATGGTCTGCTGATAGTGCATGTGTGTAATGTAATATAGTGAGATGCATGTATAGTCATCGTGTCGTAATGTAATTATAGTGAGATGCTGTCTAGTCATGTGTGTAATCGTATATAGTGAGTATACTGTATAGTCATGTGGTGTAATGTGTAATTATATAGTGAGATGCCGTATAGTCATGTGTGTAATTATATAGTGAGATGCTGTATAGTCATGTGTGTAATGTAATATAGTGAGATGCTGTATAGTCATGTGTGTAAGTAATTTATAGTGAGATGCTGTATAGTCACTGTGGTGTAATGTGTAATTATATAGTGAGATGCTGTATGTCCTGTGATGTAATTATATAGTGAGATGCTGTATAGTCATGTGTGTAATTATATAGTGAGATGCTGTATAGTCATGTGTGTAATTATATAGTGAGATGCTGTATAGTCATGTGTGTAATTATATAGTGAGATGCTGTATAGTCATGTGTGTAATTATATAGTGAGATGCTGTATAGTCATGTGTGTGTAATTATATAGTGAGATGCTGTATAGTCATGTGTGTAATTATATATTGAGATGCTGTATAGTCATGTGTGTATTATATAGTGAGATGCTGTATAGTCAGTGTGTAATGTGTAATTATATAGCGAGATGCTGTGGTATAGTCAGTGTGTAATTATATAGTGAGATGCTGTTTAGTCATGTGTGTAATGTGTAATTATATAGTGAGATGCTGTATAGTCATGTGTGTGTAATTATATAGTGAGATGCTGTATAGTCATGTGTGTAATGTGTAATTATATAGTGAGATGCTGTATAGTCATGTGTGTAATTATAGTGAGATGTTGTATAGTCATGTGTGTAATTATATAGTGAGATGCTGTATAGTCATGTGTGTAATTATATAGTGAGATGTGTATAGTCATGTGTGTTAATTATATAGTGAGATGCTGTATAGTCATGTGTGTAATTATTAGTGAGATGCTGTATAGTCATGTGTGTAATGTGTAATTATAGTGAGATGCTGTATAGTCATGTGTGTAATTATATAGTGAGATGCTGTATAGTCAGTGTGTAATTATATAGTGAGATGCTGTATAGTCATGTGTGTAATTATATAGTGAGATGCTGTATAGTCATGTGTGTAATTATATAGTGAGATGCTGTATAGTCATGTGTGTAATGTGTAATTATAGTGAGATGCTGTATAGTCATGTGTGTAATTATATAGTGAGATGCTGTATAGTCATGTGTGTAATGTTATAGTGAGATGCTGTATAGTCATGTGTGTAATGTGTAATTATATAGTGTGATGCTGTATAGTCATGTGTGTAATTATATAGTGAGATGCTGTATAGTCATGTGTGTAATTATATAGTGAGATGCTGTATAGTCATGTGTGTAATTTATATAGTGAGATGCTGTATAGTCATGTGTGTAATGATATAGTGAGATGCTGTATAGTCATGTGTGTAATGTGTAATTATATAGTGAGATGCTGTATAGTCATGTGTGTAATTTATATAGTGAGATGCTGTATAGTCATTGTGTATGTGTGTAATTATATAGTGAGATGCTGTATAGTCATGTGTGAATGTGTAATTATATAGTGAGATGCTGTATTAGTCATGTGTGTAATTTATATTGAGATGCTGTATAGTCATGTGTGTAATTATATAGTGAGATGCTGTATAGTCATGTGTGTAATGTGTAATTATATTAGTGAGATGCTGTATAGTCATGTGTGTAGATTATATAGTGAGATGCTGTATAGTCATGTGTGTAATGTGTAATTATATAGTGAGATGCTGTATAGTCATGTGTGTAATTATATAGTGAGATGCTGTATAGTCATGTGTGTAATGTGTAATTATATAGTGAGATGCTGTATAGTCATGTGTGTAATTATATAGTGAGATGTTGTATAGTCATGTGTGTAATTATATAGTGAGATGCTGTATAGTCATGTGTGTAATTATATAGTGAGATGCTGTATAGTCATGTGTGTAATTATATAGTGAGATGCTGTATAGTCATGTGTGTAATTATATGTGAGATGCTGTATAGTCATGTGTGTAATTATATAGTGAGATGCTGTATAGTCATGTGTGTAATTATATAGTGAGATGCTGTATAGTCAGTGTGTAATGTTATTTAGTGAGATGCTGTATAGTCATGTGTGTAATGTGTAATTATATAGTGAGATGCTGTATAGTCATGTGTGTAATTATATAGTGAGATGCTGTATAGTCGTGTGTAATTATATAGTGAGATGCTGTATAGTCGTGTGTGTAATGTGTAATTATATAGTGAGATGCTGTATAGTCGTGTGTAATTATATAGTGAGATGCTGTATAGTCGTGTGTAATTATATAGTGAGATGCTGTATAGTCGTGTGTAATTATATAGTGAGATGCTGTATAGTCGTGTGTGTAATTATATAGTGAGATGCTGTATAGTCATGTGTGTAATTATATAGTGAGATGCTGTATAGTCATGTGTGTAATTATAGTGAGATGCTGTTTAGTCATGTGTAATGTAATTATATAGTGAGATGCTGTATAGTCGTGTGTAAATTATATAGTGAGATGCTGTATAGTCGTGTGTGTGTAATTATATAGTGAGATGCTGTATGTCATGTGTGTAATTATATAGTGAGATGCTGTATAGTCATGTGTGTAATTATATAGTGAGATGCTGTATAGTCATGTGTGTAATTATATAGTGAGATGCTGTATAGTCATGTGTGTAATTATATAGTGAGATGCTGTATAGTCATGTGTGTAATTATATAGTGAGATGCTGTATAGTCATGTATGTAATTATATAGTGAGATGCTGTATAGTCATGTGTGTAATTATATAGTGAGTTGCTGTATAGTCATGTGTGTAATTATATAGTGAGATGCTGTATAGTCATGTGTGTAATATGTAATTATATAGTGAGTTGCTGTTATAGTCATGTGTGTAATGTGTAATTATTAGTGAGATGCTGTATAGTCATGTGTGTAATTATATAGTGAGATGCTGTATAGTCATGTGTGTAATGTGTAATTATATAGTGAGATGTTGTATAGTCATTTGTGTAATTATATAGTGAGATGCTGTATAGTCATGTGTGTAATTATATAGTGAGATGCTGTATAGTCATGTGTGTAATGTGTAATTATATTAGTGAGATGCTGTATAGTCATGTGTGTAATGTGTATATTATATAGTGAGATGCTGTATTAGTCATGTGTGTAATATGTAATTATATAGTGAGATGCTGTATAGTCATGTGTGTAATTATATAGTGAGATGCTGTATAGTCATGTGTGTGTAATATGTAATTATATAGTGAGATGCTGTATAGTCATGTGTGTAATTATATAGTGAGATGCTGTATAGTCATGTGTGTGTAATATGTAATTATATAGTGAGATGCTGTATAGTCATGTGTGTGTAATATGTAATTATATAGTGAGATGCTGTATAGTCATGTGTGTAATTATATAGTGAGATGCTGTATAGTCATGTGTGTAATTATATAGTGAGATGCTGTATAGTCATGTGTGTAATGTGTAATTATAGTGAGATGCTGTATAGTCATGTGTGTAATTATATAGTGAGATGCTGGATAGTCATGTGTGTAATATGTAATTATATAGTGAGATGCTGTATAGTCATGTGTGTAATTATATAGTGAGATGCTGGATAGTCATGTGTGTAATGTGTAATTATATAGTGAGATGCTGTATAGTCATGTGTGTAATTATATAGTGAGATGCTGTATAGTCATGTGTGTAATTATATAGTGAGATGCTGTATAGTCATGTGTGTAATGTGTAATTATATAGTGAGATGCTGTATAGTCATGTGTGTAATTATATAGTGAGATGCTGTATAGTCATGTGTGTAATTATATAGTGAGATGCTGTATAGTCATGTGTGTAATTATATAGTGAGATGCTGTATAGTCATGTGTGTAATGTGTAATTATATAGTGAGATGCTGTATAGTCATGTGTGTAATTATATAGTGAGATGCTGTATAGTCATGTGTGTAATGTGTAATTATATAGTGAGATGCTGTATAGTCATGTGTGTAATGTGTAATTATATAGTGAGATGCTGTATAGTCATGTGTGTAATGTGTAATTATATAGCGAGATGCTGTATAGTCATGTGTGTAATGTGTAATTATATAGTGAGATGCTGTATAGTCAGTGTGTAATGTGTAATTATATAGTGAGATACTGTATAGTCATGTGTGTAATTATATAGTGAGATGCTGTATAGTCATGTGTGTAATGTGTAATTATATAGTGAGATGCTGTATAGTCATGTGTGTAATGTGTAATTATATAGTGAGATGCTGTATAGTCATGTGTGTAATTATATAGTGAGATGCTGTATAGTCATGTGTGTAATGTGTAATTATATAGTGAGATGCTGTATAGTCATGTGTGTAATTATATAGTGAGATGCTGTATAGTCATGTGTAATTATATAGCGAGATGCTGTATAGTCATGTGTGTAATGTGTAATTATATAGTGAGATGCTGTATAGTCATGTGTGTAATTATATAGTGAGATGCTGTATAGTCATGTGTGTAATGTGTAATTATAGTGAGATGCTGTATAGTCATGTGTGTAATGTGTAATTATATAGTGAGATGCTGTATAGTCATGTGTGTAATGTGTAATTATATAGTGAGATGCTGTATAGTCATGTGTGTAATGTGTAATTATATAGTGAGATGCTGTATAGTCATGTGTATAATTATATAGTGAGATGCTGTATAGTCATGTGTGTAATTATATAGTGAGATGCTGTATAGTCATGTGTGTAATTATATAGTGAGATGCTGTATAGTCATGTGTGTAATTATATAGTGAGATGCTGTATAGTCATGTGTGTAATTATATAGTGAGATGCTGTATAGTCATGTGTGTAATTATATAGTGAGATGCTGTATAGTCATGTGTGTAATGTGTAATTATATAGTGAGATGCTGTATAGTCATGTGTGTAATTATATAGTGAGATGCTGGATAGTCATGTGTGCAATGTGTAATTATATAGTGAGATGCTGTATAGTCATGTGTGTAATGTGTAATTATATAGTGAGATGCTGTATAGTCATGTGTGTAATGTGTAATTATATAGTGAGATGCTGTATAGTCATGTGTGTAATTATATAGTGAGATGCTGTATAGTCATGTGTGTAATTATATAGTGAGATGCTGTATAGTCATGTGTGTAATTATATAGTGAGATGCTGTATAGTCATGTGTGTAATTATATAGTGAGATGCTGTATAGTCATGTGTGTAATTATATAGTGAGATGCTGTATAGTCATGTGTGTAATTATATAGTGAGATGCTTATAGTCATGTGTGTAATTATATAGTGAGATGCTGTATAGTCATGTGTGTAATTATATAGTGAGATGCTGTATAGTCATGTGTGTAATTATATAGTGAGATGCTGTATAGTCATGTGTGTAATGTGTAATTATATAGTGAGATGCTGTATAGTCATGTGTGTAATTATATAGTGAGATGCTGTATAGTCATGTGTGTAATTATATAGTGAGATGCTGTATAGTCATGTGTGTAATTATATAGTGAGATGCTGTATAGTCATGTGTGTAATTATATAGTGAGATGCTGTATAGTAATGTGTGTAATTATATAGTGAGATGCTGTATAGTCATGTGTGTAATTATAGTGAGATGCTGTATAGTCATGTGTGTAATTATATAGTGAGATGCTGTATAGTCATGTATGTAATTATATAGTGAGATGCTGTATAGTCATGTGTGTAATTATATAGTGAGATGCTGTATAGTCATGTGTGTAATTATATAGTGAGATGCTGTATAGTCATGTGTGTAATTATATAGTGAGATGTTGTATAGTCATGTGTGTAATGTGTAATTATATAGTGAGATGTTGTATAGTCATGTGTGTAATTATATAGTGAGATGCTGTATAGTCATGTGTGTAATGTGTAATTATATAGTGAGATGCTGTATAGTCATGTGTGTAATGTGTAATTATATAGTGAGATGCTGTATAGTCATGTGTGTAATGTGTAATTATATAGTGAGATGCTGTATAGTCATGTGTGTGTAATTATATAGTGAGATGCTGTATAGTCATGTGTGTAATGTGTAATTATATAGTGAGATGCTGTATAGTCATGGTGTAATGTGTAATTATATAGTGAGATGCTGTATAGTCATGTGTGTAATTATATAGTGAGATGCTGTATAGTCATGTGTGTAATTATATAGTGAGATGCTGTATAGTCATGTGTGTAATTATATAGTGAGATGCTGTATAGTCATGTGTGTAATTATATAGTGTGATGCTGTATAGTCATGTGTGTAATGTGTAATTATATAGTGAGATGCTGTATAGTCATGTGTGTAATGTATAATTATATAGTGAGATGCTGTATAGTCATGTGTGTAATTATATAGTGAGATGCTGTATAGTCATGTGTGTAATTATATAGTGAGATGCTGTATAGTCATGTGTGTAATTATATAGTGAGATGCTGTATAGTCATGTGTGTAATTATATAGTGAGATGCTGTATAGTCATGTGTGTAATTATATAGTGAGATGCTGTATAGTCATGTGTGTAATTATATAGTGAGATGCTGTATAGTCATGTGTGTAATTATATAGCGAGATGCTGTATAGTCATGTGTGTAATTATATAGTGAGATGCTGTATAGTCATGTGTGTAATTATATAGTGAGATGTTGTATAGTCATGTGTGTAATTATATAGTGAGATGCTGTATAGTCATGTGTGTAATTATATAGTGAGATGCTGTATAGTCATGTGTGTAATGTGTAATTATATAGTGAGATGCTGTATAGTCATGTGTGTAATGTGTAATTATATAGTGAGATGCTGTATAGTCATGTGTGTAATGTGTAATTATATAGTGAGATGCTGTATAGTCATGTGTGTAATTATATAGTGAGATGCTGTATAGTCATGTGTGTAATGTGTAATTATATAGTGAGATGCTGTATAGTCATGTGTGTAATGTGTAATTATATAGTGAGATGCTGTATAGTCATGTGTGTAATGTGTAATTATATAGTGAGATGCTGTATAGTCATGTGTGTAATGTGTAATTATATAGTGAGATGCTGTATAGTCATGTGTGTAATGTGTAATTATATAGTGAGATGCTGTATAGTCATGTGTGTAATTATATAGTGAGATGCTGTATAGTCATGTGTGCAATTATATAGTGAGATGCTGTATAGTCATGTGTGTAATTATATAGTGAGATGCTGTATAGTCATGTGTGTAATTATATAGTGAGATGCTGTATAGTCATGTGTGTAATATATAAGTGAGATGCTGTATAGTCATGTGTGTAATTATATAGTGAGATGCTGTATAGTCATGTGTGTAATTATATAGTGAGATGCTGTATAGTCATGTATGTAATTATATAGTGAGATGCTGTATAGTCATGTGTGTAATTATATAGTGAGATGCTGTATAGTCATGTGTGTAATTATATAGTGAGATGCTGTATAGTCATGTGTGTAATTATATAGTGAGATGTTGTATAGTCATGTGTGTAATGTATAATTATATAGTGAGATGTTGTATAGTCATGTGTGTAATTATATAGTGAGATGCTGTATAGTCATGTGTGTAATTATATAGTGAGATGCTGTATAGTCATGTGTGTAATTATATAGTGAGATGTTGTATAGTCATGTGTGTAATGTGTAATTATATAGTGAGATGTTGTATAGTTGTGTGTGTAATTATATAGTGAGATGCTGTATAGTCATGTGTGTAATGTGTAATTATATAGTGAGATGCTGTATAGTCATGTGTGTAATTATATAGTGAGATGCTGTATAGTCATGTGTGTAATTATATAGTGAGATGCTGTATAGTCATGTGTGTAATGTATAATTATATAGTGAGATGTTGTATAGTCATGTGTGTAATTATAATTATATAGTGAGATGCTGTATAGTCATGTGTGTAATTATATAGTGAGATGCTGTATAGTCATGTGTGTAATGTGTAATTATATAGTGAGATGCTGTATAGTCATGTGTGTAATTATATAGTGAGATGCTGTATAGTCATGTGTGTAATTATATAGTGAGATGCTGTATAGTCATGTGTGTAATTATATAGTGAGATGCTGTATAGTCATGTGTGTAATGTGTAATTATATAGTGAGATGCTGTATAGTCATGTGTGTAATTATATAGTGAGATGCTGTATAGTCATGTGTGTAATGTGTAATTTTATAGTGAGATGCTGTATAGTCATGTGTGTAATGTGTATTATATAGTGAGATGCTGTATAGTCATGTGTGTAATGTGTAATTATATAGTGAGATGCTGTATAGTCATGTGTGTAATGTGTAATTATATAGTGAGATGCTGTATAGTCATGTGTGTAATGTGTAATTATATAGTGAGATGCTGTATAGTCAGTGTGTAATTATATAGTGAGATGCTGTATAGTCATGTGTGTAATTATATAGTGAGATGCTGTATAGTCATGAGTGTAATGTGTAATTATATAGTGAGATGCTGTATAGTCATGTGTGTATAATTATATAGTGAGATGCTGTATAGTCATGTGTGTAATGTGTAATTATATAGTGAGATGCTGTATAGTCATGTCGTGTAATTATATAGTGAGATGCTGTATAGTCATGTGTGTAATTATATAGTGAGATGCTGTATAGTCATGTGTGTAATTATATAGTGAGATGCTGTATAGTCATGTGTGTAATTATATAGTGAGATGCTGTATAGTCATGTGTGTAATTATATAGTGAGATGCTGTATAGTCATGTGTGTAATTATATAGAGAGATGCTGTATAGTCATGTGTGTAATTATATAGTGAGATGCTGTATAGTCATGTGTGTAATTATATAGTGAGATGCTGTATAGTCATGTGTGTAATTATATAGTGAGATGCTGTATAGTCATGTGTGTAATTATATAGTGAGATGCTGTATAGTCATGTGTGTAATTATATAGTGAGATGCTGTATAGTCATGTGTGTAATTATATAGTGAGATGCTGTATAGTCATGTGTGTAATTATATAGTGAGATGCTGTATAGTCATTGTGTAATGTGTAATTATATAGTGAGATGCTGTATAGTCATGTGTGTAATTATATAGTGAGATGCTGTATAGTCATGTGTGTAATTATATAGTGAGATGCTGTATAGTCATGTGTAATGTGTAATTATATAGTGAGATGCTGTATAGTCATGTGTGTAATGTGTAATTATATAGTGAGATGCTGTATAGTCATGTGTGTAATTATATAGTGAGATGCTGTATAGTAATGTGTGTAATTATATAGTGAGATGCTGTATAGTCATGTGTGTAATTATATAGTGAGATGCTGTATAGTCATGTGTGTAATTATATAGTGAGATGCTGTATAGTCATGTGTGTAATTATATAGTGAGATGCTGTATAGTCATGTGTGTAATTATATAGTGAGATGCTGTATAGTCATGTGTGTAATTATATAGTGAGATGCTGTATAGTCATGTGTGTAATATATAGTGAGATGCTGTATAGTCATGTGTGTAATGGTATATAGTGAGATGCTGTATAGTCATGTGTGTAATTATATAGTGAGATGCTGTATAGTCATGTGTGTAATTATATAGTGAGATGCTGTATAGTCATGTGTGTAATTATATAGTGAGATGCTGTATAGTCATGTGTGTAATTATATAGTGAGATGCTGTATAGTCATGTGTGTAATTATATAGTGAGATGCTGTATAGTCGTGTGTGTAATGTGTAATTATATAGTGAGATGCTGTATAGTCATGTGTGTAATTATATAGTGAGATGCTGTATAGTCATGTGTGTAATTATATAGTGAGATGTTGTATAGTCATGTGTGTAATTATATAGTGAGATGCTGTATAGTCATGTGTGTAATTATATAGTGAGATGTTGTATAGTCATGTGTGTAATGTGTAATTATATAGTGAGATGCTGTATAGTCATGTGTGTAATTATATAGTGAGATGCTGTATAGTCATGTGTGTAATGTGTAATTATATAGTGTGATGCTGTATAGTCATGTGTATAATTATATAGTGAGATGCTGTATAGTCATGTGTGTAATTATATAGTGAGATGCTGTATAGTCATGTGTGTAATTATATAGTGAGATGCTGTATAGTCATGTGTGTAATTATATAGTGAGATGCTGTATAGTCATGTGTGTAATTATATAGTGAGATGCTGTATAGTCATGTGTGTAATTATATAGTGAGATGCTGTATAGTCATGTGTGTAATTATATAGTGAGATGCTGTATGTCATGTATGTAATTATATAGTGAGATGCTGTATAGTCATGTGTGTAATTATATATAGTGAGATGCTGTATAGTCATGTGTGTGTATTGTGTAATATATATTGAGAGTGCTGTATAGTCATGTGTGTAATGTGTATTATATAGTGACGGATGGCCTGAATAGTCATGTGTGAAATGTGTATATTATATAATGAGATGCTGTCATAGTCATGTGCTGTTATTATATAGTGAGATGCCTGGATAGTCATGTGTGATAATGTGTAGTTATATAGTGAGATGCTGTATAGTCCATGCTGTGTTAATGTGTAATTATATAGTGAGATGCCTTATAGTCCATGTGTGTATAGATTATATAGTGAGATGCTGTATAGCATGAGTGTATTTTTATAGTGAGATCGCTGTATAGTCATGAGTGTAATTATATAGTGAGATGCTGTATAGTCATGTGTTGTAGAATTATATAGTGAGGTGCTGTATAGTCATGTGTGTAATTGTGTAATTATATAGTGAGATGCTGTATAGTCATGTGTGTAATTATATAGTGAGATGCTGTATAGTCATGTATGTAATTATATAGTGAGATGCTGTATAGTCATGTGTGTAATTATATAGTGAGATGCTGTATAGTCATGTGTGTAATTATATAGTGAGATGCTGTATAGTCATGTGTGTAATGTGTAATTATATAGTGAGATGCTGTATAGTCATGTGTGTAATGTGTAATTATATAGTGAGATGCTGTATAGTCATGTGTGTAATGTGTAATTATATAGTGAGATGCTGTATAGTCATGTGTGTAATGTATAATTATATAGTGAGATGCTGTATAGTCATGTGTGTAATGTGTAATTATATAGTGAGATGTTGTATAGTCATGTGTGTAATGTGTAATTATATAGTGAGATGCTGTATAGTCATGTGTGTAATTATATAGTGAGATGCTTTATAGTCATGTGTGTAATTATATAGTGAGATGCTGTATAGTCATGTGTGTAATGTGTAATTATATAGTGAGATGCTGTATAGTCATGTGTGTAATGTGTAATTATATAGTGAGATGCTGTATAGTCATGTGTGTAATGTGTAATTATATAGTGAGATGCTGTATAGTCATGTGTGTAATTATATAGTGAGATGCTGTATAGTCATGTGTGTAATTATTATAGTGGAGATGCTGTATAGTCATGTGTGTAATGTGTAATTATATAGTGAGATGCTGTATAGTCCATGTGTGTAATGTGTAATTATATAGTGAGATGCTGTATAGTCATGTGTGTAATGTGTAATTATATAGTGAGATGCTGTATAGTCATGTGTGTAATGTATAATTATATAGTGAGATGCTGTATAGTCATGTGTGTAATGTATAATTATATAGTGAGATGTTGTATAGTCATGTGTGTAATGTGTAATTATATAGTGAGATGCTGTATAGTCATGTGTGTAATTATATAGTGAGATGCTGTATAGTCATGTGTGTAATTATATAGTGAGATGCTGTATAGTCATGTGTGTAATGTGTAATTATATAGTGAGATGCTGTATAGTCATGTGTGTAATGTGTAATTATATAAGTGAGATGCTGTATAGTCATGTGTGTAATGTGTAATTATATAGTGAGATGCTGTATAGTCATGTGTGTAATGTATAATTATATAGTGAGATGCTGTATAGTCATGTGTGTAATGTATAATTATATAGTGAGATGTTGTATAGTCATGTGTGTAATGTGTAATTATATAGTGAGATGCTGTATAGTCATGTGTGTAATGTGTAATTATATAGTGAGATGCTGTATAGTCATGTGTGTAATGTGTAATTATTTAGTGAGATGCTGTATAGTCATTGTGTGTAATGTATAATTATATACGTGAGATGTTGTATAGTCGTGTGTAATGTGTAATTATATAGTGAGATGCTGTATAGTCATGTGTGTGTAATTATATAGTGAGATGCTGTATAGTCATCGTGTGTAATTATAATAGTGAGATGCTGTATAGTCATGTGTGTAATGTGTAATTATATAGTGAGATGCTGTATAGTCATGTGTGTAATGTGTAATTATATAGTGAGATGCTGTATAGTCATGTGTGTAATGTATAATTATATAGTGAGATGTTGTATAGTCATGTGTGTAATGTGTAATTATATAGTGAGATGTTGTATAGTCATGTGTGTAATGTGTAATTATATAGTGAGATGCTGTATAGTCATGTGTGTAATTATATAGTGAGATGCTGTATAGTCATGTGTGTAATTATATAGTGAGATGCTGTATAGTCATGTGTGTAATGTATAATTATATAGTGAGATGTTGTATAGTCATGTGTGTAATTATATAGTGAGATGCTGTATAGTCATGTGTGTAATTATATAGTGAGATGCTGTATAGTCATGTGTGTAATGTGTAATTATATAGTGAGATGCTGTATAGTCATGTGTAATGTGTAATTATATAGTGAGATGCTGTATAGTCATGTGTGTAATGTATAATTATATAGTGAGATGTTGTATAGTCATGTGTGTAATGTGTAATTATATAGTGAGATGCTGTATAGTCATGTGTGTAATGTGTAATTATATAGTGAGATGCTGTATAGTCATGTGTGTAATGTGTAATTATATAGTGAGATGCTGTATAGTCATGTGTGTAATGTGTAATTATATAGCGAGATGCTGTATAGTCATGTGTGTAATGTGTAATTATATAGTGAGATGCTGTATAGTCATGTGTGTAATGTGTAATTATATAGTGAGATGTTGTATAGTCATGTGTGTAATTATATAGTGAGATGTTGTATAGTCATGTGTGTAATTATATAGTGAGATGCTGTATAGTCATGTGTGTAATGTGTAATTATATAGTGAGATGTTGTATAGTCATGTGTGTAATTATATAGTGAGATGTTGTATAGTCATGTGTGTAATTATATAGTGAGATGCTGTATAGTCATGTGTGTAATTATATAGTGAGATGCTGTATAGTCATGTGTGTAATTATATAGTGAGATGCTGTATAGTCATGTGTGTAATTATATAGTGAGATGCTGTATAGTCATGTGTGTAATGTGTAATTATATAGTGAGATGTTGTATAGTCATGTGTGTAATGTGTAATTATATAGTGAGATGCTGTATAGTCATGTGTGTAATTATATAGCGAGATGCTGTATAGTCATGTGTGTAATTATATAGTGAGATGCTGTATAGTCATGTGTGTAATTATATAGTGAGATGCTGTATAGTCATGTGTGTAATTATATAGTGAGATGCTGTATAGTCATGTGTGTAATTATATAGTGAGATGCTGTATAGTCATGTGTGTAATGTGTAATTATATAGTGAGATGCTGTATAGTCATGTGTGTAATGTGTAATTATATAGTGAGATGCTGTATAGTCATGTGTGTAATTATATAGTGAGATGCTGTATAGTCATGTGTGTAATTATATAGTGAGATGCTGTATAGTCATGTGTGTAATTATATAGTGAGATGCTGTATAGTCATGTGTGTAATTATATAGTGAGATGCTATAGAATGTTTCTGTTCATAGAATATTCACTAACACACACGATGGATAATTTCAACCTTAATTTGATCCCTTTATAAAATGTTATGAAAAATGAGTAAAAGAAAAAAACATCTCATATAGGGATTAAGTATCACATTGACTTATAGAGAAACTACAAATCTCATTATCCTCGGAAGTGACGTCATTTGACAGCGATCATAACTGGAAGTGCAGCGGCAAAACATTTGGGAAGGATTATGAGATGGGGCTATTTAAGGGCCCCACCGGATGGTCAAACAGAGCCTTGATAAAGACCATTAGAGGTCAAAACGTGCAGGCTGTTTGGACCATCCAGTGAAAATCTTTTTCCTCAGTTTTTCACCTTTATTTTGTTTTTCTGTTGGTTTTTGTCATTTAGGTATCGGTCTAGAGAGAGGAGGTCTTGCATCCAATTACCATTTAATCTTTTCATCTGTGGAGTTTTTAGGATCCCTCATCTCCAGTGAACTGTTCTGGCTTATTTAGTACTTTAGACTGAACTTTTAAGGGCCGGCATGTTACTTTGTTCTATGCTAATACATTTATATGTATGTGTGTTACCGTTAGGGATTTTATGCTAATACATTTATGTGTATGTGTGTTACCGTTAGGGATTTTATGCTAATACATTTATGTGTATGTGTGTTACCGTTAGGGATTTTATGCTAATACATTTATGTGTATGTGTGTTACCGTTAGGGATTTTATGCTAATACATTTATATGTATGTGTGTTACCGTTAGGGATTGTATGCTAATGTATTTATGAGTGTGTTACCTTTAGGGATTTTATGCTAATACATTTATATGTATGTGTGTTACCGTTAGGGATTGTATGCTAATACATTTATATGTATGTGTGTTACCGTTAGGGATTTTATGCTAATGTATTTATGAGTGTGTTACCTTTAGGGATTTTATGCTAATACATTTATATGTATGTGTGTTACCGTTAGGGATTTTATGCTAATACATTTATGTGTATGTGTGTTACCGTTAGGGATTTTATGCTAATACATTTATATGTATGTGTGTTACCTTTAGGGATTTTACGCTAACGTATTTATGTGTATGTGTGTTACCTTTAGGGATTTTATGCTAATACATTTATGTGTATGTGTGTTACCCTTAGGGATTTTATACTAATAAAATTATGTGTATGTGTGTTACCTTTATGGATTTTATACTAATACATTTATGTGTATGTGTGTTACCTTTAGGGATTTTATGCTAATACATTTATGTGTATGTGTGTTACCTTTAGGGATTTTATGCTAATACATTTATATGTATGTGTGTTACCGTTAGGGATTTTATGCTAATACATTTATGTGTATGTGTGTTACCGTTAGGGATTTTATGCTAATACATTTATATGTATGTGTGTTACCTTTAGGGATTTTACGCTAACGTATTTATGTGTATGTGTGTTACCTTTAGGGATTTTATGCTAATACATTTATGTGTATGTGTGTTACCCTTAGGGATTTTATACTAATAAAATTATGTGTATGTGTGTTACCTTTATGGATTTTATACTAATACATTTATGTGTATGTGTGTTACCTTTAGGGATTTTATGCTAATACATTTATGTGTATGTGTGTTACCCTTAGGGATTTTATACTAATACATTTATGTGTATGTGTGTTACCTTAGGGATTTTATACTAATAAATTTGTGTATGTGTGTTACCGTTAGGGATTTTATGTGAACATATTTATGTGTATTATATAAAAATATTATATTAGTCACAGCACCACTGAAAAGTTCTGTCTATAATTAACAAAATCAAATGAAAATGAAAAATCCTGTTAATATGTAGGGTGCAAGAGTCTAGTAAAACCTCCAATTCTACCATACAATAATTATAACAAAAAAAACTCAGCACACCAGAAATGCAAAAAATACAACAAGATTTTATTATAGAGTATCTAAATACAATTCTAAAACCTGAATCCAACCCTTTCAACCCATCCACTCATGCAAAGCACATTCATTCATAAAACAAACTGATTCGACTCAGGCGTCCCTGGAAGAATCAAAAGAAGGCTCTCACAAAGACACTGCTCTTGTATATTCAAGAGTATATCCTAGAAAGTTCATTTGAAGATGGACAGTCCCGTAAACATACTGAACTTTCAAACTTGTATCCAAATGATTATTCTTTGATGTAAGCTAATAGACAAAGTTGCTGTGAAAATTTCTTTTTACAATTAGAAACATATCCTCTTAAGCATGAGGTTTAATAAGCATTTCCACAGGCTGTGATAATTATGTTTCTTTTAGCAAGTGTAAGCACATCTATATGTTAGTGCATATTGCAAAAAAGATGTCAAAAAGCCGTTAGTTCGTCCAGCACAAGTGTAAAAGTCAATCTGTATTCACTCTCAACCTACTCCAAGGCTCTTTCAAAGTTCCCCTTTATCGAACCACTCATGCGGTAGGGTTATATTCAGCCTGAGTATCGGTGTGTGGCAATTCTAACAGTTGATGTCACAACCTATGCGTAACATATGCAGCGTCTCCCAGCACTATTGTGTTAATATATTAGAGTGTCTCTAATGCAGTGGAAGCTGTAAGTTAAGACAGCATATGTATCACCAATCATCTGTGTGAGCTGGTATTACGTCTGGATTAGTATGGAAACTGGCCAGTTAAAACATGCATGTTAATTAACTTTTATGATACTTGCAGTTCCATGTCCTCTCGAACAGATAGGAGTGCCCCCGACTTTAATCCACTCGTGCGGACGGGAAAACAAACACCACCTGTTATGATTTCATCTCATTGTGGAACAACGGCTCTGTTGGTAATTCTTTGTCTTTAGTATCAAAAGGCTTTGTATCGGGGAGCAGTTCAGTAAAAAATATAAAAAATTCCAGAGAGATTTATTGGATTATCAAAACAACAAAGTATACAGATGGAGGAATCCAGATTTTGTCCCCTTTAGGAGAGACAATAGGAGGATACATAGATCCAATGAGCTACTGGGAGATACATCATCAGAAAGTGATACAAATGATCAATCCCCGGTTTTTTCTACCAGGGGTCGTGGAACCAGTGGTACAAGAAGAAGAGGACGAGAAGAGGGGGGAGGAAATATAGGAAATCGAGGTCAAATCAATTATCGAATGACAAGCAGACAGAGCAGACGATAGAACAGGAGAGCTTAGTGGTAAATATATCAAAAAGGTCATTTGATGAGGCAACTCTGAAAGTCTTACAAAAAGGTTTATCATTTATACCATCTACACAGCCTAATTTCTTTGAAATTGAATGTGATCTCCAAAGATTTTTTAGACAAATCAGACTTAAGAGTTACTTTGCAAATAACCCTATTGAACATATAGGAGGAGATAATTCAGCCTTTCAATTTCATCTAAAGGATATTAGACCTAAGAGTAAATTCAATCCTCCTCCCACTAATTCAGCAGTTGAAGCATATATTATATTAGTGAAGAGAGATTTTGAAATGATGCGTAGAAACTTTAAGTATAGACACAAATACAATCTAACAATAGAGCAGAGGAAATTATTGACTGAGATACAAAGTGACAAAACAATTGTATTGAAATCAGCGGATAAGGGCGGGGCTCTTGTTATCATGGATCGTGATGATTATAGAAATGAAATTCTGTCTCAATTGTCAAATCATGATAATTACAAAATGATATACTTTGATCCAACTAAAAGGATACAGAATAAAATACTGGAAATAGTAGAGATGGCAAATGAAATGAATATAATCACATCTAAACAAATGAAATTTCTAATCAATCAACATCCTATTATTCCAGTGTTTTATGTCTTACCCAAGATCCATAAGAATTTGAAGAAGCCTCCTGGCCGCCCAATAGTGGCAGGAACAGATTCAATTTTTCAACCTATTGCCATATTTCTAGACACTCTAATTAGACCGCTCTTGGGGAGTATTGAATCCTATCTACAGGACACCACTGATTTCATAAATAAAATCAAACAGATTAGGGTACCTACCCATGCATTTCTGGTTACCATGGATATTTCAAACTTATACACCTCAATCCCACATGAATTGGGCATGGAAGGTGTCTTCTATTACATTGATAAAGAAAGATTATTTACACCTTCAGAAAGAAGATTGATATCTGATTTATTTAAAATAATTCTTTATGAGAGTTACTTTATGTTTGAAGACACCTTCTATGTACAAACCAAAGGGACTGCAATGGGCTCTAATGTAGCCCCTACATATGTAAATCTTTTTGTAGGAAAATTTGAGGAACAGTTTGTCTATGAGGATGAACTATTCAAGACAAACATAAAATGTTGGTATAGATACATAGATGATGTATTCCTGGTTTGGGTAGGTGATGAAAACACTCTTAGACAATTTTTAGAGACCCTCAACTCGAAAACAGATTATTTAAAATTCACCAAGGAAAGTAATTCAGAGAGAATTAGTTTCCTGGATACAATGGTATATATTGAAGAAGGTAAACTCGAATGTGATATATTTTCAAAAGTAACAGATCGCAATAATTTACTTAACTTTGACAGTTTCCACCCTCCAAATACTATAAGGAGTTTACCATACAGTCAGCTACTCAGAACTAAGAGAATTGTATCAGATCCCAATAAATTACAAGTTAGATTGGATGAAATGGCTACTAAATTTAGGGAAAGGGGATATCCTAATCAAGTAATACAAGAGAATCTGGAAAGAGTAGTTCAGATTGAGAGAGCTACTCTTCTTGAACCTAAACCTAAAAGAAGGAAAGAATTCTCTGTACCTCTGGTTACACAATATGGGTTTCACAGTAGAAAACTTAAAACCTGTATTAATAAACACTGGTATCTACTTAAAGAGGAACCACAGTTGGCAGATATTTTTAAAGATCCACCACTCTTCTCATACAAGAGAAATAGAAACTTCAAAGATGTACTCATTAGAGCTGATCTAGGTACTAGAAATCCTGCTCCATCTTTACAGAAGAAGGGTTGCTTCCCTTGTTACAATTGTGCACAATGCAATTCCATGATAAAAAGTGACAATGTGACACATCCTCACACTGGACGTAAGATAGGAATTAAAAGTACATATACATGCAACTCAAGTCACGTGATATATGTCATTAAATGCCCATGTGGGCTTGCCTATGTGGGAGAGACCACACAATGCGTCCGAGATAGGATTAGACAGCATAAAGCAGCCATAGGCAATTCAGATTGGGATGCACCAGTAGCCTATCATTTTACAATGGCATCCCATAACAAAAGCCAATTACGGTTCCAAATAGTAGATGATGTCCCTCCTTTTAGGAGAGGAGGGGATAGACAAAAAGCACTATTTAAGAAAGAAGCCCAATGGATAAGAAAATTGGACACATTGACCCCTAGGGGACTCAATAGAGATATCTCCTGGGGTCATTTTGTATGATTATGATTCAACTAAGGTGGGTAAAATGCCCATTAGGATGTATGAATACAAAAAATATCCAAAATGCCCAGATAGATTTATTACCTTGTAGAGATTTATTTTGCCCCCCTTTTTTTCAATACAACTTCAGTCTGTATTTAATAAATATGTTATAGGGCTCTGTATCGGGCTATTGCAGCATTTACAGATTGAAATTAATGAAATACCCCTTTAGCTTTATGAGAATTTGATCCCTTACAGAGAGGCCTGTTAATTACATGATAGCGTTAATATATCTAAGTAATAAAAAACAGGCACACTAAGAATTATCCTGCATATGTATAGATTTAAATTAACATGTTGCGATTATGATATGTTCTTGCATCGTTGCTGCGTTAAGAAATACTAGTTTCACAAAGTAAGAATGTTACACTTAGTTGGTTTAAATACAGATTTAGATACACTGTTTATGTTTCACATTGCGGTTTGAATGGGTGACGTATTTGAAAGGTGTGCGTGAATGCACCAATAGAATCACATTTTGGCCCTTCTAAAAGAGGCCGTTTACATGATGACGTATACTCCTTGAAAAAGGGCGGAGTCTCGAAACGCACGTCGGAGTGTAAAGGCTGCTCACTGAACTGCTCCCCGATACAAGGCCTTTTGATGCTAAAGACAAAGAATTACCAACAGAGCCGTTGTTCCACAATGAGATGAAATCATAACAGGTGGTGTTTGTTTTCCCGTCCGCACGAGTGGATTAAAGTCGGGGGCACTCCTATCTGTTCGAGAGGACATGGAACTGCAAGTATCATAAAATTTAATTAACATGCATGTTTTAACTGGCCAGTTTCCATACTAATCCAGACGTAATACCAGCTCACACAGATGATTGGTGATACATATGCTGTCTTAACTTACAGCTTCCACTGCATTAGAGACACTCTAATATACTAACACAATAGTGCTGGGAGACGCTGCATATGTTACGCATAGGTTGTGACATAAACTGTTAGAATTGCCACACACCGATACTCAGGCTGAATATAACCCTACCGCATGAGTGGTTCGATAAAGGGGAACTTTGAAAGAGCCTTGGAGTAGGTTGAGAGTGAATACAGATTGACTTTTACACTTATGCTGGACGAACTAACGGCTTTTTGACATCTTTTTTGCAATATGCACTAACATATAGATGTGCTTACACTTGCTAAAAGAAACATAATTATCACAGCCTGTGGAAATGCTTATTAAACCTCATGCTTAAGAGGATATGTTTCTAATTGTAAAAAGAAATTTTCACAGCAACTTTGTCTATTAGCTTACATCAAAGAATAATCATTTGGATACAAGTTTGAAAGTTCAGTATGTTTACGGGACTGTCCATCTTCAAATGAACTTTCTAGGATATACTCTTGAATATACAAGAGCAGTGTCTTTGTGAGAGCCTTCTTTTGATTCTTCCAGGGACGCCTGAGTCGAATCAGTTTGTTTTATGAATGAATGTGCTTTGCATGAGTGGATGGGTTGAAAGGGTTGGATTCAGGTTTTAGAATTGTATTTAGATACTCTATAATAAAATCTTGTTGTATTTTTTGCATTTCAGGTGTGCTGAGTTTTTTTGTTATTAATATTTATGTGTATGTGTGTTACCTTTAGGGATTTTATACTAATACATTTATGTGTATGTGTGTTACCATTAGGGATTTTATACTAATACATTTATGTGTATGTGTGTTACCTTTAGGGATTTTATACTAATACATTTATGTGTATGTGTGTTACCTTTAGGGATTTTATACTAATACATTTATGTGTATGTGTGTTACCTTTAGGGATTTTATACTAATACATTTATGTGTATGTGTGTTACCTTTAGGGATTTTATACTAATACATTTAGGTGTATGTGTGTTACCATTAGGGATTTTATACTAATACATTTAGGTGTATGTGTGTTACCTTTAGGGATTTTATACTAATACATTTAGGTGTATGTGTGTTACCATTAGGGATTTTATACTAATACATTTAGGTG
>NW_026510679.1:35000-63549 GCF_027579735.1 Bombina bombina
AGAATCTGCTACCAGTGATATACCCACCATTACGTCAGAGGACAAAAATGAGGACATTTTTACCTTTACAGATGAAGATGCTGAAAGCATCCGTTTTGGTTCCATAGAGGAACAGCAAGTGGAGGAGTCGCACCAATCAGTATATAACACCTTAATTAAATTAAAACAGAGAGAAGTGGATCTGAATCTAAATGGTACATACCTATCCGATTACCACAAACGACGCATGATCCCTAGAGGGTTCAGAATTAGGAATGTGCCGACCATCGGTCGATCCAACACTGAATTTTGCATCAATTGGTGCAAAATTCTCAATAAGTGCTCCTTTGATCTTATGCTTTTAGTCATAAGGGAGGTTGGTCGGCTTCTAAAAGAAGTTAAGACGGAAATCACTACATATGAAACAGAGAAATTACCCACCCTAAGGGTTGATACAAACACAGATTGGATAAGTAAACTTGAGATCCAAGTGAAAACCTACAAACAAGAACTGATAGCGTTAAAGAACAGGAAACTTCAGACGGTGAACCAGGACTATACATATAAAAGCATCTACAGGTGGATGATGGCACTGGAAGATAGACGGGCGTTTCGCCCTCGTCGTGAAAGGAGATTTACTAAAAAGAATATGACTACTGTCGAATGCAGTTCTGGTGACAGCTCTGACCCCGATAATGACCAGGCAGCCACTGAAGGATCCTCAAGAGGGGTCACTACACGCTACAGAGGTGGCCGTGGCTATCAGCAGTGGGATAATCCCAAGAATACAATTACAACATTACCACCCAGCTCAGGAAACCGTTTTTTAGGTCGAGGCAGAGGCCGCACACGAGGAGGGGGAGGCACTGCCCGCCGCCCTCCAACACAGTTGTAAAAACTAATATGGTGTTTAATATAAGTAACCGTATATTAAACGAGGCAGAAATGAGCCTGCTTAACAAAGGACTATCATTTGTACCAGTCACTAAGAAAGACAACTTTGACCTATATATAGACATTCAGAAATATGGGAGAAATCTCAGGTTAAAGGAATACTTTGGCACTGAAAAGGATGAGATTGACGTGTTAGATAGATTCAAACCAAAAGGGCGGTTTGACCCACATTCCAACAATGCCACTATCCAGACAGTCACTCAATTCCTAACGGAAGAGATTCCTAAAAGATCTACACATCGGGGGTGTGACAATTTGACTAAAGAAGAAAGACTTGCCATAGGTTCACTACAGAAAGACTCTTCCATCGTCATACGCCACGCTGATAAAGGCGGGGGTATAGTAGTTATGAACACCATGGACTACAAGGCAGAAATTCTAAGACAACTGTCTGACTTAAAAACATATCAACCTCTCCCGAGTGATCCCACAACAGGACTCAAAAAGAAAATCGATGCCAGCTTACAACAATGGCTCACTGAGGGTCAGATTACACAGAACCACTACAGCTTTTTGAAACGGGACTTTCCAGTGGTTCCCATACTATATACACTCCCCAAGGTCCACAAGGACAGCAAAAATCCCCCTGGTAGGCCGATTGTGTCGGCCAGGGGTTCGTTGCTCCAACCAATGGCAGAATATGTTGACTCCTTCCTACAACCGTGGGTGAAGCAACAAAAATCATATATTTGGGACTCCACAGACTTTATGTCTCATATACTACAGATTACAGACATGAAACCAACTGACATTTTGGTCACACTAGATGTCTCAAGCTTATACACTGTTATACCACATACATCGGGTATAGCAGCAGTGGCCAAATGTCTAAGACGAGTACCATATGTTGGCCCCTCTGAGGAGTTACTAATCAAACTCCTGGATATATGCCTCTCTGAAAATTACTTTCGGTTTGATAAGACCTATTATTTGCAAACCTCTGGCACGGCGATGGGGTCCAACGTGGCTCCATCACTAGCCAATCTCTTCATGGCTGATTATGAGATCAATGTATTGAAGATATTTGAAAAACCAGAAATAAAATATTACTGTCGCTATATTGACGACTTGTTTCTGATATGGCAAGATGGCCCAAATACACTGGACACATGGATTCAGACCCTCAATGAGATCGACAGTACTATCAGATTCAGCCATACTACCAGCAATGAGGTCGTAGATTATCTAGATGTTTGGGGTTTCAAGAATGGCACCAAGTTGGGAACTACCTTATATAGGAAGACAACTGATCGAAACTCAATTCTACATGCTCGCAGTTGCCATCAACCCAGTCTAATCAAAAACATCCCAAAAGCACAATACCAACGAGTGATCAGAAACAACACTGAAAACGAGAGATGTCTAACCCAGCTTGAAGAAATGACACAAAGGTTCAAAGAAAGGGGGTATAGCCAGAAGGTGCTTACTGAAATGAGCACATTGGCCACTACTCCTATAAGGAGCAATACTGTTGATAACCGGAAGTCACCTCAAATGACTTTCGTAACCACCTATACACCAGACAAGAACCGGATCACTCAATCCCTAAAGGAAGAGTGGAAGCTATTGGAGGCTGACCCGAGGCTACCCTTTACTAAATGGCAGATGCCACGGATAGGCTACAGAAGGGGACGGAGCCTCAGGGATCTGTTGATGAAGACAGACATCACTGAAGCCACACATACAACTTGGCTCAGCAAGAAAGCTGGATGTTACAGATGTCTAGGATGTGTTACATGTAATGCGATGATAGCGGGGACACATTTTCAACATCCAGAACGCAGAAAGAAGTATAAAATCAAACATGTAGTGACCTGTACCACTACGCACATCGTATATCTTCTGAATTGTCCATGTGGCAAATATTATACCGGTAAGACGACAGATGATGCTAGAACTAGGATGGCCAATCACCGGTCCAGCATTAGATCTGAAATCAACAATGGCAAATCAGACCAACCAGTAGCTCGCCACTTTTTAGAAGCTGGACATACGGTCACTGAAATGAGATTTCGGATTATTGACCATGTTCCTAAATTGAACAGAGGAGGGGATAGGGAGACAATCCTCCTAAAGCAGGGGTGTCCAAACTTTGCTCTCCAGAGGTTTTGGAACTACATTTCCGATGATGCTCAGCCAGCATTTTATCTAGCTGAGCATCATGGGAAATGTAGTTCCAAAACCTCTGGAGAGCAAAGTTTGGACACCCCTGTCCTAAAGAAAGAAGCCAGATGGATGTTCGAATTGGGGACATTCCAACCAAGAGGCCTCAACGTCCACACGGGATGGCAATGCTATCTTTGATGAGAGTTCATTGATCCATTTTTAGCAATGAGAGTCTATGGTCCACAGATGCTAGTGAGAGCCCACGAGCCCTTGGGAACCCTACTTGATACAGACTTTGTCCGCATTTTACCAATATGAATCAACATATTAAGATGGTCACTTTGTATACTATCATTATGGTCCTCTGATGTTAAGAAGATATACAATGGGTACATTTTATAACAAGATACTAAAATCACAATAGGATACTATTGTTTTTAATTTGTCTTTGTTCGTTTAGTTTGTATTCTTACAAAGTTTCTTGGTCAGCAAATAGCCATGTTGGGGCTAAGAGAGTGATTGGTTGTGTGGGCATGGAATTACACACCTACTACCAATCCTAATATTTTTACTAGAATGTCTAGAATCTTGGTTTAAGCTAACCAAGGATGCATTTTGAGAGATTTATGTTGATAAGATAAGGAGTTGATATGAGGTAGTTTACTCACACTCTAATAATTGGGGTGTTTCCACTATTATTACTATTATTATGATTTTCTCCAGCGTGTCTAGGATCCTGGTTTGATCTAGACACTATGGGTGCTAACCAATTATGTATTTTATAATCTATTTCTATCTATTTTCACTCTGGTATGATAGTGAGTAGGTGCGTTTGTGTTTGTTTCTCACTTTGATTAAAACTGGTTAGCCGCATCACAGATTTGCGAGGAATATGTAAGGCGATGGGCCGCGACCCATGATTTCTATGGTTATACAGGGTGATGCCAAGTAAGTTGGTGGCATTCATTGGGCTTTAAGAGATTGCCTATGGTAGTTTGGTTGTGATTTAGTACATGCACATTCGTGTTTTGGGTTCTGTATTTGGGAACTACACATTATATGTTTTGGGTACTGAATAACATAATTTATGCTTACCTGATAAATTCCTTTCTTCTGTTGTGTGATCAGTCCACGGGTCATCATTACTTCTGGGATATTATCTGCTCCCCTACAGGAAGTGCAAGAGGATTCACCCAGCAGAGTTGCTATATAGCTCCTCCCCTCTACGTCACCTCCAGTCATTCGACCAAAGACCAACGAGAAAGGAGAAGCCAAGGGTGTAGTGGTGACTGAATTATAATTTAAAAAATATTTACCTGCCTTAAAAAACAGGGCGGGCCGTGGACTGATCACACAACAGAAGAAAGGAATTTATCAGGTAAGCATAAATTATGTTTTCTTCTGTTATGTGTGATCAGTCCACGGGTCATCATTACTTCTGGGATACCAATACCAAAGCAAAAGTACACGGATGACGGGAGGGATAGGCAGGCTCATTATACAGAAGGAACCACTGCCTGAAGAACCTTTCTCCCAAAAATAGCCTCCGAAGAAGCAAAAGTGTCAAATTTGTAAAATTTGGAAAAAGTATGAAGCGAAGACCAAGTTGCAGCCTTGCAAATCTGTTCAACAGAGGCCTCATTCTTAAAGGCCCAAGTGGAAGCCACAGCTCTAGTGGAATGAGCTGTAATTCTTTCAGGAGGCTGCTGTCCAGCAGTCTCATAGGCTAAACGTATTATGCTACGAAGCCAAAAAGAGAGAGAGGTAGCAGAAGCTTTTTGACCTCTCTTCTGTCCAGAATAAACGACAAACAGGGAAGAAGTTTGGCGAAAATCTTTAGTTGCCTGCAAGTAGAACTTGAGGGCACGAACTACATCCAGATTGTGTAGAAGACGTTCCTTCTTTGAAGAAGGATTTGGACACAAGGATGGAACAACAATCTCTTGATTGATATTCCTGTTAGAAACAACCTTAGGTAAGAACCCAGGTTTAGTACGCAGAACTACCTTGTCTGAGTGAAAGATCAGATAAGGAGAATCACAATGTAGGGCTGATAACTCAGAGACTCTTCGAGCCGAGGAAATAGCCATTAAAAATAGAACTTTCCAAGATAATTTTATATCAATGGAATGAAGGGGTTCAAACGGAACACCCTGTAAAACGTTAAGAACTAAGTTTAAACTCCATGGCGGAGCAACAGATTTAAACACAGGCTTGATCCTAGCTAAAGCCTGACAAAAGGCCTGGATGTCTGAATTTTCTGACAGACGCCTGTGTAACAAGATGGACAGAGCTGAGATCTGTCCCTTTAATGAGCTAGCCGATAAACCCTTTTCTAAACCTCTTGTAGAAAAGACAATATCCTAGGAATCCTAACCTTACTCCAGGAGTAATCTTTGGATTCACACCAGTATAGGTATTTACGCCATATTTTATGGTAAATCTTTCTGGTAACAGGCTTCCTAGCCTGTATCAGGGTATCAATAACCGACTCAGAAAAACCACGTTTTGATAAAATCAAGCGTTCAATTTCCAAGCAGTCAGCTTCAGAGAAGTTAGACTTTGATGTTTGAATGGACCCTGAATCAGAAGGTCCTGTCTTAGAGGTAGAGACCAAGGCGGACAGGATGACATGCCCACTAGATCTGCATACCAGGTCCTGCGCGGCCATGCAGGCGCTATTAGAATCACTGATGCTCTCTCCTGTTTGATTTTGGCAATCAATCGAGGAAGCAGCGGGAAGGGTGGAAACACATAAGCCATCCTGAAGTTCCAAGGTGCTGTCAAAGCATCTATCAGAACCGCTCCCGGATCCCTGGATCTGGATCCGTAGCGAGGAAGTTTGGCGTTCTGGCGAGACGCCATGAGATCTATCTCTGGTTTGCCCCAACGTCGAAGTATTTGGGCAAAGACCTCCGGATGAAGTTCCCACTCCCCCGGATGAAGAGTCTGGCGACTCAAGAAATCCGCCTCCCAGTTCTCCACTCCCGGGATGTGGATTGCTGACAGGTGGCAAGAGTGAGACTCTGCCCAGCGAATTATCTTTGATACTTCTATCATTGCTAGGGAGCTTCTTGTCCCTCCCTGATGGTTGATGTAAGCTACAGTCGTGATGTTGTCCGACTGAAACCTGATGAACCCCCGAGTCTTTAACTGGGGCCAAGCTAGAAGGGCATTGAGAACTGCTCTCAATTCCAGAATGTTTATTGGCAGGAGACTTTCCTCCTGACTCCATTGTCCCTGAGCCTTCAGAGAATTCCAGACAGCGCCCCAACCTAGAAGGCTGGCGTCTGTTGTTACGATTGTCCAGTCCGGCCTGCTGAACGGCATCCCCCTGGACAGATGTGGCCGAGAAAGCCACCATAGAAGAGAATTTCTGGTCTCTTGATCCAGATTCAGAGTGGGGGACAAATCTGAGTAATCCCCATTCCACTGACTCAGCATGCACAATTGCAGCGGTCTGAGATGTAGGCGTGCAAAGGGTACTATGTCCATTGCTGCCACCATTAAGCCGATCACCTCCATGCATTGAGCTACTGACGGGAGTTGAATGGAATGAAGGACACGGCATACATTTAGAAGCTTTGTTAATCTGTCTTCTGTCAGATAAATCTTCATGTCTACAGAATCTATAAGAGTCCCCAAGAATGGAACTCTTGTGAGAGGTGTGGCAAACCTAGCCACTTCAGGACTATAATGTAAGAAAGGTTGTCTATAGAATGTATTGTGTGCTATGTAGATGTGACAGACCCTTCTGTCAGGACTGAAGGAGTTAACTGTCTTTAGCTTTAAGAAGCTAATTTTCTAAATACAAGTTGCTGGCTCCAGCCATAATTTAATTAGTGAGGAGAATTCCATTGTTTGATCACCTTCAGAGAGAAAACGCCTAAGTGATAAGAAGAGCCAAACGTGTCTGGTGTTTAAGTTGTTATCTGCCTAAGTAAAGTAATGTACAACATTCTTTCAACCCCCCTTCTGGGGGGTCTGACCTGCATAAATACTGGGCATATGAGCCTTAATAAAGACATTCTGTTTTAAACCTGAAAACTGGCTGGGTTGTGAATTGCTGATTCCCTATGCAGGACATTGTTCCCTGGTGTTAACCTTTGGTATCCTGTTGGTACCGTTACAATTGGTGGCAAGCGACGGAATGAACCTTATCGCCCAGAAGAGCAACTACACAAGCCAGTAACCTCAGGAAGAGGGGGATTACTACAATACTGACTAAGATGGAAGGAGTACCAGGGACCGAAGTGAATGGAGATGGATTATTCTAAGCTAAAGAGACAAACGTAAAAGGAACTGCTAGAAGCCAGGGGAAAGATAGGCAGCAGCAAACCCAAGGCTATATTAATTGCCGAGCTGATGGAGGGAGACAGAGCTCGCAGCGCTACGCCTCCAGCAGCCATGGAGGAGACCCTATACCAGAGGGAAATGAGGACCAGGCTGGAATTTTTACCCCAACCTGTACCACGGGATATGCTATCCGTGGTAATGGCAGATGTGCAGGAGTACGTGATGGCACACAGTCCGCGGAATGCATCCTCCCGAGCAGAATCCATTTTGGACGCACTCAGCAACCCAGTAAGACCCAAAATCCCATACCATGCATTTAAAATGTTTTGTGAGGAGAAGGATGAGATTGATGGGTATTTACAGGATTTTGAGAGACTGTGCGAGTTACATGATTTGGAGCAGTCCGTATGGGTGCCGGTGCTAGCAGGCAAGCTAGCCGGTAGGGCAGCGGAAGCGTATCGCGCTGTACCCAGGGAGGACAGCAAGGATTACGCTAAAGTGAAGAGAGCGATCTTGGAAAGATATGCCATTACCCCAGAGGCATACCGGCGCAAGTTTAGAGGCCTGCACAAGCCAGAAAGAGATTCACATGCAGAGTGGGCCCACAAGCTGGATCAAGCATCTCAAGGGTGGATACAGGCCAGCCAAGCTACCACCATGGAAGAATTGCGACAACTGATGCTGTTGGAGCAATTCTTTAACGGCTTGTCCCCAGAAGCCCAAGAATGGGTGAGAGATCGAAAAACCCTCACCTTAACCGAAGCAGCCAGATTAGCAGACCAGCATTTTGATGCCAGGAGGCACCATGGACTACAGCCTAACACCCCCACAGCGGCACCTTTTCGCCCAGCCCCAGGGAATCCACCACCCCCCTCACGATACAACAGACGGGCGAATATACAATGCCACACCTGCAAGCAGTGGGGACATATGGCACGTGAGTGCACCCAAAATCGGAGCAGACAAGCTTGGAACCAGGTCAGACAGAACCTGGCCCCAAGGGCGGCTGCTCACCATTACCAAACGGAGCCAGCCGCTCATGAGGTGTTGAGCACCCAAGCCGAGGAACCCCTGGGAATTCTGCATGAGGTGATGTCGGTCCAGGGACTTCGGGATTCGGGAGCTACTTTAACCCTGATAGCTCCCCATTTGGTGCCGGATACAGCACCCACTGGCGGATCCGTGGCAGTACGAGGGGCAGGGGGAGCAGTATACCGATTGCCCACTGCTAGAGTGGAGTACAGATCCCCAGTCACCCCAGCAGCTACCAGTTACCAACCCCCGGCGCACCGCTATACCACACGGCCTCCGGCCACGAACTACCCTCAGAGAGGCCGTTTCAATTTGCGGGGCTACTCACAACCTATTCGGTGCTTTGGATGTAAGCAAATAGGGCACAAAAGACCAGAGTGTCCCCTAAACGCAGCGAATCAAGCACAGTCCTGGAGAAGACCCGCTGGCGGAATCCCACATAATCCTCAGCCTGTGGCCCGCTACGTAGAGGCGCCAGAATGCTGGGGCAGCCTACATGAAGCAGACCCCGTGCAAGCTGCCCACCGGAATAACCGGCAACGGGTTAAAGTGAATGGGAAGGAGGTCAGTTGTCTACGGGATACTGGTGCTACCATGACCTTGCTTCAAGAGAACTTGGTGCCTGAGAAACAGCACACTGGAGACACTGTGGCTGTGAGGGTAGCAGGGGGCACTGTGTTCCGCCTACCTGTTGCCAGGGTACATTTGGATTGGGGAGTGGGCGCTAGACCTGTGAATGTGGGGGTCAAGAAGGACTTACCTGCTGATGTTCTCCTTGGAAATGACTTGGCCCCCCTTGTTTCTGCCTATGCTCCCATGGGTCCCGCTGATGTTAACCCTGTGACTACCCAAAGCCCAGTCCCTCCGGGAAGAGGTACATTTTAACCGTGGTGTGGGCCCTCAAAAAGTTGCAGCCGTACCTGTATGGACAACCTTTTTCCTTACTCACAGATCACAACCCGTTGGTGTGGCTGAACCGTGTGGCCGGGGACAATGCCAGGCTGCTGCGCTGGAGTTTGGCGCTGCAGCCCTTCGACTTTACAATCCATTACCGCCCAGGGAAACAAAACGGTAACGCCGACGGGTTGTCCAGACAAACTGAACTTGAAAAGTGATCTGTGAGTACTTCCCCGGACATCCCCAAGCCGATCCGTTGGGATCAGACTGTGTATGCCGGCTTGGTTCTGGGGGAGCATTGTGGCAAACCTAGCCACTTCAGGACTATAATGTAAGAAAGGTTGTCTATAGAATGTATTGTGTGCTATGTAGATGTGACAGACCCTTCTGTCAGGACTGAAGGAGTTAACTGTCTTTAGCTTTAAGAAGCTAATTTTCTAAATACAAGTTGCTGGCTCCAGCCATAATTTAATTAGTGAGGAGAATTCCATTGTTTGATCACCTTCAGAGAGAAAACGCCTAAGTGATAAGAAGAGCCAAACGTGTCTGGTGTTTAAGTTGTTATCTGCCTAAGTAAAGTAATGTACAACATTCTTTCAACCCCCCTTCTGGGGGGTCTGACCTGCATAAATACTGGGCATATGAGCCTTAATAAAGACATTCTGTTTTAAACCTGAAAACTGGCTGGGTTGTGAATTGCTGATTCCCTATGCAGGACATTGTTCCCTGGTGTTAACCTTTGGTATCCTGTTGGTACCGTTACAAGAGGCAAGAGAGAACTCTTCTTTTCGTTCACTTTCCATCCATGCGACCTTAGAAATGCCAGAACTAACTCTGTATGAGACTTGGCAGTTTGAAAGCTTGAAGCTTGTATCAGAATGTCGTCTAGGTACGGAGCTACCGAAATTCCTCGCGGTCTCAGAACCGCTAGAAGGGCACCCAGAACCTTTGTGAAGATTCTTGGAGCCGTAGCCAATCCGAATGGAAGGGCTACAAACTGGTAATGCCTGTCTAAAAAGGCAAACCTTAGATACCGGTAATGATCTTTGTGAATCGGTATGTGAAGGTAAGCATCCTTTAAATCCACTGTGGTCATGTATTGACCCTTTTGGATCATGGGTAGGATTGTCCGAATAGTTTCCATTTTGAACGATGGAACTCTTAGGAATTTGTTTAGGATCTTTAAATCCAAGATTGGCCTGAAAGTTCCCTCTTTTTTGGGAACCACAAACAGGTTTGAGTAAAACCCTTGTCCTTGTTCCGACCGCGGAACCGGATGGATCACTCCCATTAATAATAGATCTTGTACACAGCGTAGAAACGCGTCTTTCTTTATTTGGTTTGTTGACAACCTTGACAGATGAAATCTCCCTCTTGGGGGAGATAATTTGAAGTCTAGAAGGTATCCCTGAGATATGATCTCTAGCGCCCAGGGATCCTGGACATCTCTTGCCCAAGCCTGGGCGAAGAGAGAGAGTCTGCCCCCCACTAGATCCGGTCCCGGATCGGGGGCCCTCGGTTCATGCTGTCTTAGGGGCAGCAGCAGGTTTTCTGGCCTGCTTGCCCTTATTCCAGGACTGGTTAGGTTTCCAGCCTTGTCTGTAACGAGCAACAGCTCCTTCCTGTTTTGGTGCAGTGGAAGTTGATGCTGCACCTGCTTTGAAATTCCGAAAGGGACGAAAATTAGACTGTCTAGCCTTAGCTTTGGCTTTGTCTTGAGGTAGAGCGTGGCCCTTACCTCCTGTAATGTCAGCGATAATCTCTTTCAAACCGGGCCCAAATAAAGTTTGCCCCTTGAAAGGTATATTAAGTAATTTGGACTTAGAAGTTACATCAGCCGACCAGGATTTTAGCCACAGCGCCCTACGTGCCTGAATGGCGAATCCTGAATTCTTAGCCGTAAGTTTGGTTAAATGTACTACGGCCTCCGAAATGAATGAATTAGCTAGTTTAAGGACTCTAAGCCTGTCCGTAATGTCGTCCAGCGTAGCTGAACTAAGGTTCTCTTCCAGAGACTCAATCCAAAATGCTGCCGCAGCCGTGATCGGCGCGATGCATGCAAGGGGTTGTAATATAAAACCTTGTTGAACAAACATTTTCTTAAGGTAACCCTCTAATTTTTTATCCATAGGATCTGAAAAGGCACAGCTATCCTCCACCGGGATAGTGGTACGCTTAGCTAAAGTAGAAACTGCTCCCTCCACCTTAGGGACCGTCTGCCATAAGTCCCGTGTGGTGGCGTCTATTGGAAACATCTTTCTAAATATTGGAGGGGGTGAGAACGGCACACCGGGTCTATCCCACTCCTTAGTAACAATTTCAGTTAATCTCTTAGGTATAGGAAAAACGTCAGTACTCGCCGGTACCGCAAAGTATTTATCCAACCTACACATTTTCTCTGGTATTGCAACAGTGTTACAATCGTTAAGAGCTGCTAAAACCTCCCCTAGTAATACACGGAGGTTTTCCAATTTAAATTTAAAATTTGAAATATCTGAATCCAAGCTGCTTGGATCAGAACCGCCACCTACAGAATGAAGCTCTCCGTCCTCATGCTCTGCAAGCTGTGACGCAGTATCAGACATGGCCCTAGAATTATCAGCGCACTCTGTTCTCACCCCAGAGTGATCACGCTTGCCTCTTAGTTCTGGTAATTTAGCCAAAACTTCAGTCATAACAGTAGCCATATCTTGTAATGTTATCTGTAATGGCTGCCCAGATGTACTAGGCGCCATAATATCACGCACCTCCCGGGCGGGAGATGCAGGTACTGACACGTGAGGCGAGTTAGTCGGCATAACTCTCCCCTCGCTGTTTGGTGAAATTTGTTCAATTTGTACAGATTGACTTTTATTTAAAGTAGCATCAATACAGTTAGTACATAAATTTCTATTGGGCTCCACCTTGGCATTGGAACAAATGACACAGGTATCTTCCTCTGAATCAGACATGTTTAACACACTAGCAATAAACATGCAACTCGGTTACAATTTTATTTAATAAAAACGTACTGTGCCTCAAGAAGCACTAAACGATTAAATGACAGTTGAAATAATGAACTGAAAAACAGTTATAGCATCACTCTTAACAAACAACACAACTTTTTAGCAAAGGTTTGTTCCCATTAGTAAAATAACACTAATTAAATTTTAAACATAAACATTACAGAGCAACGTTTTAAATCACAGTCACTATATAAGTCTCACAGCTCTGCTGAGAGAATCTACCTCCCTTCAAAGAAGTTTGAAGACCCCTGAGTTCTGTTAGAGATGAACCGGATCATGCAGAAAAACTGACTGGAAATTTTTGATGCGTAGCAAAGAGCGCCAAAAACGGCCCCTCCCTCTCACACACAGCAGTGAGAGAGAAACGAAACTGTCATAATTAACACAAGCAAATTGCCAAGTGGAAAAATAATGCCCAAATATTTATTCACTCAGTACCTCACTAATGCAAACGATTCTACATTCCAGCAAAAACGTTTAACATGAAAAATACCTAATAAAAGGTTTAATGTACTTTTACAGAGTAATTCCGGTGAAATACCATCCCCAGAATACTAAAGTGTAGAGCATACATACATGTTCATTATAACGGTATGGCAGGATTTTTTCATCAATTCCATTCAGAAAATAAAAACTGCTACATACCTCAATGCAGATTCAACTGCCCGCTGTCCCCTGATCTGAAGTTTTTACCTCCCTCAGATGGCCGAGAAACAGCAATATGATCTTAACTACTCCGGTTAAAATCATAAGAAAAACTCTGGTAGATTCTTCTTCAAACTCTGCCAGAGAGGTAATAACACGCTCCGGTGCTATTGTAAAATAACAAACTTTTGATTGAAGTTCTAAAAACTAAGTATAATCACCATAGTCCTCTCACACCTCCTATCTAGTCTTTGGGTGCAAGAGAATGACTGGAGGTGACGTAGAGGGGAGGAGCTATATAGCAACTCTGCTGGGTGAATCCTCTTGCACTTCCTGTAGGGGAGCAGATAATATCCCAGAAGTAATGATGACCCGTGGACTGATCACACATAACAGAAGAAATGGGATTTATTTCACACATTAAATTGTTGTGATGACACTACCCAGTTAGTTAGCGAGTATGATTAGGATAATTATTACTATTATTATTTATGCTTTGGTTTCCTTCAAACATAACATGATCATTATTATAGATACATAATTATGTTTACGCAGCATCTTTTGACTGGCAGAGGCAGACAGTGCTGTCCATAGGTATGTAAATTACGTGCGAGCATATGGGCGTGCATTACTACTTGGCATCACACGATTGGTTACACAGGGGTGTGTGGCTCCACACTACAACACCATAGGATAGTGACGCGTGACTATAGTAGCTAGTCAACAATGCGCGTGATTGGTGTACCGGTGGTGTGTGGCTCCACACTGACATACCATTGGCTAGTGACGCGCACAGGATAATAAACACTTGCCGGACATGGTTTTTGATATGTTGATTGCGATTCTCTCTGTTTATTAGTGATGACAATACTGTGCAGCCTTTTGGCAAAGGGAACCCGATGGGAAAGTATAACAAATGTGCACTATCATTGATTAGGATGACATCACTTTAGGTTTCTAGTGTGTGTTCCCATTGATCTGGATGACATTGTTTTAGATTTCTATTGGCGACCGGCCTTTTATGTGGTTGTGTTAACACAGTGTGGGGATATATATGAGACCCCTTTTGTATAGCTAATATCTAGAGTGAGGGATATATTCTGATTGACACAGATGTTTTGGTGGAGTCAGTTTATGAGACACGTACAGTTTGGGAGGTGGAGTCGGATGAGTTGTGACTCATCTTACCTTCTGGCTGACAGTTTGTGTGATTGGTTGTTCAAGCTTGAACCTTTTGTGTGGATCAATGCCATTTGTTAGTTGTATCATGTAATATCCTCGCCACACGAGCCTCACTTAACATTTTTATTGACACCTTTGGTTGTCTTCATATGCTTATTCACTAGTTGCTGACCCAGTACTTTGTTTTTAATACACTTTTGTTCACTTTTAATCATGTAGACGAATATGCACTTTTAAAAGTTAGATATTTTGTATTGTTGTTTGTCAGAGGAAGGGACTGTTTTTGTCCCGAAACGTCACCAATAAAATTGTTTATTACACAGACGACTGAAGTCCAGTGAGTGCTTATCTTTCCTGAATACTATTGCAATACCTATATAGCACCCTGGCGGTTGATGACAGATGGTGAGAGTGCACACACTTACAACAAAAAATCCTTATATATAGTGTGTGTGTGTGTGTGTGTGTGTGTGTGTGTGTGTATGTGTGTGTGTGTGTGTGTGTGTATGTATGTGTATATATATATATATATATATAACATAATTTATGTAAGAACTTACCTGATAAATTAATTTATTTCATATTAGCAAGAGTCCATGAGCTAGTGACGTATGGGATATACATTCCTACCAGGAGGGGCAAAGTTTCCCAAACCTCAAAATACCTATAAATACACCCCTCACCACACCCACAAATCAGTTTAACGCATAGCCAAGAAGTGGGGTGATAAGACAAAAGTGCGAAAGTATAAAAAATAAGGAATTGGAATTGTGCTTTATACAAAAAAATCATAACCACCACAAAAAGGGTGGGCCTCATGGACTCTTGCTAATATGAAAAATGAATTTATCAGGTAAGTTCTTACATAAATTATGTTTTCTTTCATGTAATTAGCAAGAGTCCATGAGCTAGTGACGTATGGGATAATGAATACCCAAGATGTGGATCTTCCACGCAAGAGTCACTAGAGAGGGAGGGATAAAATAAAGACAGCCAATTCCGCTGAAAATAATCCACACCCAAAATAAAGTTTAAATCTTATAATGAAAAAAACTGAAATTATAAGCAGAAGAATCAAACTGAAACAGCTGCCTGAAGTACTTTTCTACCAAAAACTGCTTCAGAAGAAGAAAACACATCAAAATGGTAGAATTTAGTAAAAGTATGCAAAGAAGACCAAGTTGCTGCTTTGCAAATCTGATCAACCGAAGCTTCATTCCTAAACGCCCAGGAAGTAGAAACTGACCTAGTAGAATGAGCTGTAATCCTTTGAGGCGGAGTTTTACCCGACTCGACATAAGCATGATGAATTAAGGATTTCAACCAAGACGCCAAAGAAATGGCAGAGGCCTTCTGACCTTTCCTAGAACAAATAGACTAGTCTTTCGGAAATTCTTAGTAGCTTCAAAATAATATTTCAAAGCTCTAACTACATCCAAAGAATGCAATGATCTCTCCTTAGAATTCTTAGGATTAGGACACAATGAAGGAACCACAATTTCTCTACTAATGTTGTTAGAATTCACAACCTTAGGTAAAAATTTAAAAGAAGTTCGCAACACCGCCTTATCCTGATGAAGAATCAGAAAAGGAGACTCACAAGAAAGAGCAGATAATTCAGAAACTCTTCTAGCCGAAGAGATGGCCAAAAGAAACAAAAAACTTTCCAAGAAAGTAATTTAATGTCCAGTGAATGCATAGGTTCAAACGGAGGAGCTTGAAGAGCCCCCAGAACCAAATTCAAACTCCAAGGAGGAGAAATTGACTTAACAGGTTTTATATGAACCAAAGCTTGTACAAAACAATGAATATCAGGAAGATTAGCAATCTTTCTGTGAAAAAGAACAGAAAGAACAGAAAGAGCAGAGATTTGTCCTTTCAAGGAACTTGCAGACAAACCTTTATCCAAACCATCCTGAAGAAACTGTAAAATTCTCGGAATTCTAAAAGAATGCCAGGAAAAATGATGAGAAAGACACCAAGAAATTTAAATCTTCCAGACTCGATAATATATCTTCCTAGATACAGATTTACGAGCCTGTAACATAGTATTAATCACAGAGTCAGAGAAACCTCTTTGACTGAGAATCAAGCGTTCAATCTCCATACCTTCAAATTTAAGGATTTGAGATCCTGATGGAAAAAAAGGACCTTGCGACAGAAGGTCTGGTCTTAACGGAAGAGTCCACGGTTGGCAAGTGGCCATCCGGACAAGATCCGCATACCAAAACCTGTGAGGCCATGCTGGAGCCACCAGCAGAACAAACGAGCATTCCTTCAGAATCTTGGAAATTACTCTTGGTAAAGAACTAGAGGCGGAAAGATATAGGCAGGATGATATTTCCAAGGAAGTGACAATGCATCCACTGCTTCCGCCTGAGGATTCCTGGATCTGGACAGATACCTGGGAAGCTTCTTGTTTAGATGAGAAGCCATCAGATCTATTTCTGGAAGTCCCCACATTTGAACAATCTGAAGAAATACCTCTGGGTGAAGAGACCATTCTCCCGGATGTAACGTTTGGCGACTGAGATAATCCGCTTCCCAATTGTCTATACCTGGGATATGAACCGCAGAAATTAGACAGGAGCTGGATTCCGCCCATACCAGTATTCGAGATACTTCTTTCATAGCCAGAGGACTGTGAGTCCCTCCTTGATGATTGATATATGCCACAGTTGTGACATTGTCCGTCTGAAAACGACTCTCTCTTTAGACAAGGCCACGACTGAAGAGCTCTGAAAATTGCAGAGTTCCAAAATATTGATTGGTAATCTCACCTCCTGAGATTCCCAAACCCCTTGTGCCGTCAGAGACCCCCAAACAGCTCCCCAACCTGTCAGACTTGCATCTGTTGAAATCACAGTCCAGGTTGGAAGAACAAAAGAAGCCCCCTGAACTAAACGATGGTGATCTGTCCACCACGTCAGAGAGTGTCGTACAATCGGTTTTAAAGATATCAATTGCGATATCTTTGTATAATCCCTGCACCACTGATTCAGTATACAAAGCTGAAGAGGTCGCATGTGAAAACGAGCAAAGGGGATCGCGTCCGATGCAGCAGTCATAAGACCTAGAATTTCCATGCATAAGGCTACCGAAGGGAATGATTGAGACTGAAGGTTTCGACAAGCTGAAACCAATTTTATACGTCTCTTGTCTGTCAGAGACAGAGTCCTGGACACTGAATCTATCTGGAAACCTAAAAAGGTTACCCTTGTCTGAGGAATCAATTAACTTTTCGGTAAATTGATCCTCCAACCATGATCTCGAAGAAACAATACAAGTCGATTCGTATGAGATTCTGCTAAATGTGAAGACTGAGCAAGTACCAAGATATCGTCCAAATAAGGAAATACCACAATACCCTGTTCTCTGATTACAGACAGAAGGGCACCGAGAACCTTTGTAAAAATCCTTGGAGCTGTTGCTAGGCCAAACGGCAGAGCCACAAACTGGTAATGCTTGTCTAGGAAAGAGAATCTCAGAAACTGATAGTGATCTGGATGAATCGGAATATGCAGATATGCATCCTGTAAATCTATTGTGGACATATAATGCCCTTGCTGAACAAAAGGCAGAATAGTCCTTATAGTTACCATTTTGAATGTTGGTATCCTTACATAATGATTCAATATTTTTAAATCCAGAACTGGTCTGAAGGAATTCTCCTTCTTTGGTACAATGAAGAGATTTGAGTAAAACCCCAGCCCCTGTTCCAGAACTGGAACTGGCATAATTACTCCAGCCAACTCTAGATCTGAAACACATTTCAGAAATGCTTGAGCCTTCACTAGATTTACTGGGACACGGGAAAGAAAAAATCTTCTTGCAGGAGGCCTTATCTTGAAGCCTATTCTGTACCCTTCTGAAACAATGTTCTGAATCCAAAGATAGTGAATTGAATTGATCCAAATTTCTTTGAAAAATCGTAATCTGCCCCCTACCAGCTGGGCTGGAATGAGGGCCGCACCTTCATGTGGACTTGGGAGCTGGCTTTGGCTTTCTAAAAGGCTTGGACTTATTCCAGACTGGAGATGGTTTCCAAAGTGATACCGCTCCTGTAGGGGAAGGATCAGGCTTTTGTTCCTTATTGTGACGAAAGGAACGAAAACGATTATTAGACCTAAATTTACCTTTAGATTTTTTATCCTGTGGTAAAAAAAGTTCCTTTCCCTCCAGTAACAGTTGAAATAATAGAATCCAACTGTGAACCAAATAATTTATTACCCTGGAAAGAAAGGGAAAGCAAAGTTGACTTAGAAGACATATCAGCATTCCAAGTTTTAAGCCATAAAGCTCTTCTAGCTAAAATAGCTAGGGACATATACCTGACATCAACCCTAATGATATCAAAGATGGCATCACAAATAAAATTATTAGCATGTTGAAGAAGATTAACAGTGCTATGAGAATTATGATCTGTTACTTGTTGCGCTAAAGCTTCTAACCAAAAAGTTGAAGCTGCAGCAACATCCGCTAAAGATATAGCAGGTCTAAGAAGATTACCTGAACACAAGTAAGCTTTTCTTAGAAAGGATTCAATTTTCCTATCTAAAGGATACTTAAAGGAAGTACTATCTGCCGTAGGAATAGTAGTACGCTTAGCAAGAGTAGAGATAGCCCCATCAACCTTAGGGATTTTGTCCCAAAACTCTAATCTGTCAGATGGCACAGGATATAATTGCTTAAAACGTTTAGAAGGAGTAAATTAATTACCCAAATTATTCCATTCCCTGGAGATTACTTCAGAAATAGCATCAGGGACAGGAAAAACTTCTGGAATAACTACAGGAGATTTAAAAACCTTATTTAAACGTTTAGATTTAGTATCAAGAGGACCAGAATCCTCTATTTCTAATGCAATTAAGACTTCTTTAAGTAAAGAACGACTAAATTCCATTTTGAACAAATATGAAGATTTATCAGCATCCACCTCTGAAACAGAATCCTCTGAACCAGAGGAATCATTATCAGAATCAGAATGATGATGTTCATTTAAAAATTCATCTGAAAAATGAGAAGTTTTAAAAGACTTTTTACGTTTACTAGAAGGAGGAATAACAGACATAGCCTTCTTAATGGATTTAGAAACAAAATCTCTTATGTTAACAGGAACACTCTGAGCATTAGATGTTGATGGAACAACAACAGGTAATGTAACATTACTAAAGGAAATATCTGCCTTAACAAGTTTGTCATGGCATTCATTACAAACAACAGCTGGAGGAACAGATACCACAAGTTTACAGCAAATACACTTAACTTTGGTAGATCCAGCATCAGGCAGCGATTTTCCAGAAGTATCTTCTGATTCAGGGTCAATCTGGGACATCTTGCAATATGTAATAGAAAAAAACAGAATTTATGTTTACCTGATAAATTACTTTCTCCAACGGTGTGTCCGGTCCACGGCGTCATCCTTACTTGTGGGATATTCTCTTCCCCAACAGGAAATGGCAAAGAGCCCAGCAAAGCTGGTCACATGATCCCTCCTAGGCTCCGCCTACCCCAGTCATTCGACCGACGTTAAGGAGGAATATTTGCATAGGAGAAACCATATGAAACCGTGGTGACTGTAGTTAAAGAAAATAAATTATCAGACCTGATTAAAAAACCAGGGCGGGCCGTGGACCGGACACACCGTTGGAGAAAGTAATTTATCAGGTAAACATAAATTCTGTTTTCTCCAACATAGGTGTGTCCGGTCCACGGCGTCATCCTTACTTGTGGGAACCAATACCAAAGCTTTAGGACACGGATGATGGGAGGGAGCAAATCAGGTCACCTAGATGGAAGGCACCACGGCTTGCAAAACCTTTCTCCCAAAAATAGCCTCAGAAGAAGCAAAGTATCAAATTTGTAAAATTTGGTAAAAGTGTGCAGTGAAGACCAAGTCGCTGCCCTACATATCTGATCAACAGAAGCCTCGTTCTTGAAGGCCCATGTGGAAGCCACAGCCCTAGTGGAATGAGCTGTGATTCTTTCGGGAGGCTGCCGTCCGGCAGTCTCGTAAGCCAATCTGATGATGCTTTTAATCCAAAAAGAGAGAGAGGTAGAAGTTGCTTTTTGACCTCTCCTTTTACCGGAATAAACAACAAACAAGGAAGATGTTTGTCTAAAATCCTTTGTAGCATCTAAATAGAATTTTAGAGCGCGAACAACATCCAAATTGTGCAACAAACGTTCCTTCTTCGAAACTGGTTTCGGACACAGAGAAGGTACGATAATCTCCTGGTTAATGTTTTTGTTAGAAACAACTTTTGGAAGAAAACCAGGTTTAGTACGTAAAACCACCTTATCTGCATGGAACACCAGATAAGGAGGGGAACACTGCAGAGCAGATAATTCTGAAACTCTTCTAGCAGAAGAAATTGCAACCAAAAACAAAACTTTCCAAGATAATAACTTAATATCAACGGAATGTAAGGGTTCAAACGGAACCCCCTGAAGAACTGAAAGAACTAAGTTGAGACTCCAAGGAGGAGTCAAAGGTTTGTAAACAGGCTTGATTCTAACCAGAGCCTGAACAAAGGCTTGAACATCTGGCACAGCTGCCAGCTTTTTGTGAAGTAACACAGACAAGGCAGAAATCTGTCCCTTCAGGGAACTTGCAGATAATCCTTTTTCCAATCCTTCTTGAAGGAAGGATAGAATCTTAGGAATCTTAACCTTGTCCCAAGGGAATCCTTTAGATTCACACCAACAGATATATTTTTTCCAAATTTTGTGGTAAATCTTTCTAGTTACAGGCTTTCTGGCCTGAACAAGAGTATCGATAACAGAATCTGAGAACCCTCGCTTCGATAAGATCAAGCGTTCAATCTCCAAGCAGTCAGCTGGAGTGAGACCAGATTCGGATGTTCGAACGGACCTTGAACAAGAAGGTCTCGTCTCAAAGGTAGCTTCCATGGTGGAGCCGATGACATATTCACCAGATCTGCATACCAAGTCCTGCGTGGCCACGTAGGAGCTATCAAGATCACCGACGCCCTTTCCTGATTGATCCTGGCTACCAGCCTGGGGATGAGAGGAAACGGCGGGAATACATAAGCTAGTTTGAAGGTCCAAGGTGCTACTAGTGCATCCACTAGAGCCGCCTTGGGATCCCTGGATCTGGACCCGTAGCAAGGAACTTTGAAGTTCTGACGAGAGGCCATCAGATCCATGTCTGGAATGCCCCACAGTTGAGTGACTTGGGCAAAGATTTCCGGATGGAGTTCCCACTCCCCCGGATGCAATGTCTGACGACTCAGAAAATCCGCTTCCCAATTTTCCACTCCTGGGATGTGGATAGCAGACAGGTGGCAGGAGTGAGACTCCGCCCATAGAATGATTTTGGTCACTTCTTCCATCGCCAGGGAACTCCTTGTTCCCCTCTGATGGTTGATGTACGCAACAGTTGTCATGTTGTCTGATTGAAACCGTATGAACTTGGCCCTCGCTAGCTGAGGCCAAGCCTTGAGAGCATTGAATATCGCTCTCAGTTCCAGAATATTTATCGGTAGAAGAGATTCTTCCCGAGACCAAAGACCCTGAGCTTTCAGGGATCCCCAGACCGCGCCCCAGCCCATCAGACTGGCGTCGGTCGTGACAATGACCCACTCTGGTCTGCGGAAGGTCATCCCTTGTGACAGGTTGTCCAGGGACAGCCACCAACGGAGTGAGTCTCTGGTCCTCTGATTTACTTGTATCCTCGGAGACAAGTTTGTATAGTCCCCATTCCACTGACTGAGCATGCACAGTTGTAATGGTCTTAGATGAATGCGCGCAAAAGGAACTATGTCCATTGCCGCTACCATCAAACCTATCACTTCCATGCACTGCGCTATGGAAGGAAGAGGAACGGAATGAAGTATCCGACAAGAGTCTAGAAGTTTTGTTTTTCTGGCCACTGTCAGAAAAATCCTCATTTCTAAGGAGTCTATTATTGTCCCCAAGAAGGGAACCCTTGTTGACGGAGATAGAGAACTCTTTTCCACGTTCACTTTCCATCCGTGAGATCTGAGAAAGGCCAGGACAATGTCCGTGTGAGCCTTTGCTTGAGGAAGGGACGACGCTTGAATCAGAATGTCGTCCAAGTAAGGTACTACAGCAATGCCCCTTGGTCTTAGCACAGCTAGAAGGGACCCTAGTACCTTTGTGAAAATCCTTGGAGCAGTGGCTAATCCGAAAGGAAGCGCCACGAACTGGTAATGCTTGTCCAGGAATGCGAACCTTAGGAACCGATGATGTTCCTTGTGGATAGGAATATGTAGATACGCATCCTTTAAATCCACCGTGGTCATGAATTGACCTTCCTGGATGGAAGGAAGAATTGTTCGAATGGTTTCCATTTTGAACGATGGAACCTTGAGAAACTTGTTTAAGATCTTGAGATCTAAGATTGGTCTGAACGTTCCCTCTTTTTTGGGAACTATGAACAGATTGGAGTAGAACCCCATCCCTTGTTCTCCTAATGGAACAGGATGAATCACTCCCATTTTTAACAGGTCTTCTACACAACGTAAGAATGCCTGTCTTTTTATGTGGTCTGAAGACAACTGAGACCTGTGGAACCTCCCCCTTGGGGGAAGCCCCTTGAATTCCAGAAGATAACCTTGGGAGACTATTTCTAGCACCCAAGGATCCAGAACATCTCTTGCCCAAGCCCGAGCGAAGAGAGAGAGTCTGCCCCCCACCAGATCCGGTCCCGGATCGGGGGCCAACATTTCATGCTGTCTTGGTAGCAGTGGCAGGTTTCTTGGCCTGCTTTCCCTTGTTCCAGCCTTGCATTGGTCTCCAAGCTGGCTTGGCTTGAGAAGTATTACCCTCTTGCTTAGAGGACGTAGCACTTTGGGCTGGTCCGTTTCTACGAAAGGGACGAAAATTAGGTTTATTTTTGGCCTTGAAAGGCCGATCCTGAGGAAGGGCATGGCCCTTACCCCCAGTGATATCAGAGATAATCTCTTTCAAGTCAGGGCCAAACAGCGTTTTCCCCTTGAAAGGAATGTTAAGTAGCTTGTTCTTGGAAGACGCATCAGCTGACCAAGATTTCAACCAAAGCGCTCTGCGCGCCACAATAGCAAACCCAGAATTCTTAGCCGCTAACCTAGCCAATTGCAAAGTGGCGTCTAGGGTGAAAGAATTAGCCAATTTGAGAGCATTGATTCTGTCCATAATCTCCTCATAAGGAGGAGAATCGCTATCGACCGCCTTTACCAGCTCATCGAACCAGAAACACGCGGCTGTAGTGACAGGGACAATGCATGAAATTGGTTGTAGAAGGTAACCCTGCTGAACAAACATCTTTTTAAGTAAACCTTCTAATTTTTTATCCATAGGATCTTTGAAAGCACAACTATCTTCTATGGGTATAGTGGTGCGTTTGTTTAAAGTGGAAACCGCTCCCTCGACCTTGGGGACTGTCTGCCATAAGTCCTTTCTGGGGTCGACCATAGGAAACAATTTTTTAAATATGGGGGGAGGGACGAAAGGAATACCGGGCCTTTCCCATTCTTTATTTACAATGTCCGCCACCCGCTTGGGTATAGGAAAAGCTTCTGGGAGCCCCGGGACCTCTAGGAACTTGTCCATTTTACATAGTTTCTCTGGGATGACCAACTTGTCACAATCATCCAGAGTGGATAATACCTCCTTAAGCAGAATGCGGAGATGTTCCAACTTAAATTTAAACGTAATCACATCAGGTTCAGCTTGTTGAGAAATGTTCCCTGAATCAGTAATTTCTCCCTCAGACAAAACCTCCCTGGCCCCATCAGACTGGTTTAGGGGCCCTTCAGAACCATTATTATCAGCGTCGTCATGCTCTTCAGTATCTAAAACAGAGCAGTCGCGCTTACGCTGATAAGTGTGCATTTTGGCTAAAATGTTTTTGACAGAATTATCCATTACAGCCGTTAATTGTTGCATAGTAAGGAGTATTGGCGCGCTAGATGTACTAGGGGCCTCCTGAGTGGGCAAGACTCGTGTAGACGAAGGAGGGAATGATGCAGTACCATGCTTACTCCCCTCACTTGAGGAATCATCTTGGGCATCATTGTCATTGTCACATAAATCACATTTATTTAAATGAGAAGGAACTCTGGCTTCCCCACATTCAGAACACAGTCTATCTGGTAGTTCAGACATGTTAAACAGGCATAAACTTGATAACAAAGTACAAAAAACGTTTTAAAATAAAACCGTTACTGTCACTTTAAATTTTAAACTGAACACACTTTATTACTGCAATTGCGAAAAAATATGAAGGAATTGCTCAAAATTCACCAAAATTTCACCACAGTGTCTTAAAGCCTTAAAAGTATTGCACCCCAAATTTGGAAGCTTTAACCCTTAAAATAACGGAACCGGAGCCGTTTTTAACTTTAACCCCTTTACAGTCCCTGGTGTCTGCTTTGCTGAGACCCAACCAAGCCCAAAGGGGAATACGATACCAAATGACGCCTTCAGAAAGTCTTTTCTATGTATCAGAGCTCCTCACACATGCGACTGCATATCATGCCTCTCAAAAACAAGTGCGCAACACCGGCGCGAAAATGAGGCTCTGCCTATGATTTGTGAAAGCCCCTAAAGAGAAAGGTGTCTAAAAAAGTGCCTGCCGATATAAACTTATCAAAATACCCAGATTAAATGATTCCTCAAGGCTAAATATGTGTTAATAATGAATCGATTTAGCCCAGAAAAAGTCTACAGTCTTAATAAGCCCTTGTGAAGCCCTTATTTACAATCTTAATAAACATGGCTTACCGGATCCCATAGGGAAAATGACAGCTTCCAGCATTACATCGTCTTGTTAGAATGTGTCATACCTCAAGCAGCAAGAGACTGCTCACTGTTCCCCCAACTGAAGTTAATTCCTCTCAACAGTCCTGTGTGGAACAGCCATGGATTTTAGTAACGGTTGCTAAAATCATTTTCCTCATACAAACAGAAATCTTCATCTCTTTTCTGTTTCTGAGTAAATAGTACATACCAGCACTATTTTAAAATAAACTCTTGATTGAATAATAAAAACTACAGTTAAACACTAAAAAACTCTAAGCCATCTCCGTGGAGATGTTGCCTGTACAACGGCAAAGAGAATGACTGGGGTAGGCGGAGCCTAGGAGGGATCATGTGACCAGCTTTGCTGGGCTCTTTGCCATTTCCTGTTGGGGAAGAGAATATCCCACAAGTAAGGATGACGCCGTGGACCGGACACACCTATGTTGGAGAAACAACATATAAAGCAAAATTGATCAAATTCCTTAAATGACAGTTTCAGGAATGGGAAAAAATGCCAGTGAACAAGCTTCTAGCAACCAGAAGCAATAAACAATGAGACTTAAATAATGTGGAGACAATAATGACGCCCATATTTTTTAGCGCCAAAAAAGACACCCACATTATTTGGCGCTTAAATGCTTTTGGCGCCAAAAATGATGCCACATCCGGTAACGCCGACACCTTTGGCACAAAAAACGTCAAAAATGACGCAACTTCCGGTGACAAGTATGACGCCGGAAATAACAAAGAAAATTTTTGCGCCAAAAAAGTCAGCGCCAAAAATGACGCAATAAAATGAAGCATTTTCAGCCCCTGCGAGCCTAACAGCCCACAGGGAAAAAAGTCAAATTTTAAGGTAAGAAAAAAATTGATTATTCAAATGCATTATCCCAAATAATGAAACTGAAATAAGGAATATTGAACATCCTGAATCAAGGCAAAACAGAATTTATGTTTACCTGATAAATTACTTTCTCCAACGGTGTGTCCGGTCCACGGCGTCATCCTTACTTGTGGGATATTCTCTTCCCCAACAGGAAATGGCAAAGAGCCCAGCAAAGCTGGTCACATGATCCCTCCTAGGCTCCGCCTACCCCAGTCATTCGACCGACGTTAAGGAGGAATATTTGCATAGGAGAAACCATATGATACCGTGGTGACTGTAGTTAAAGAAAATAAATTATCAGACCTGATTAAAAAACCAGGGCGGGCCGTGGACCGGACACACCGTTGGAGAAAGTAATTTATCAGGTAAACATAAATTCTGTTTTCTCCAACATAGGTGTGTCCGGTCCACGGCGTCATCCTTACTTGTGGGAACCAATACCAAAGCTTTAGGACACGGATGAAGGGAGGGAGCAAATCAGGTCACCTAAATGGAAGGCACCACGGCTTGCAAAACCTTTCTCCCAAAAAATAGCCTCAGTAGAAGCAAAAGTATCAAACTTGTAAAATTTGGTAAAAGTGTGCAGTGAAGACCAAGTCGCTGCCCTACATATCTGATCAACAGAAGCCTCGTTCTTGAAGGCCCATGTGGAAGCCACAGCCCTAGTGGAATGAGCTGTGATTCTTTCGGGAGGCTGCCGTCCGGCAGTCTCGTAAGCCAATCTGATGATGCTTTTAATCCAAAAAGAGAGAGAGGTAGAAGTTGCTTTTTGACCTCTCCTGTTACCAGAATAAACAACAAACAAGGAAGATGTTTGTCTAAAATCCTTTGTAGCATCTAAATAGAATTTTAGAGCGCGAACAACATCCAAATTGTGCAACAAACGTTCCTTCTTCGAAACTGGTTTCGGACACAAAGAAGGCACGACTATCTCCTGGTTAATGTTTTTGTTAGAAACAACCTTTGGAAGAAAACCAGGTTTAGTACGTAAAACCACCTTATCTGCATGGAACACCAGATAAGGAGGAGAACACTGCAGAGCAGATAATTCTGAAACTCTTCTAGCAGAAGAAATTGCAACCAAAAACAAAACTTTCCAAGATAATAACTTAATATCAACGGAATGTAAGGGTTCAAACGGAACCCCCTGAAGAACTGAAAGAACTAAGTTGAGACTCCAAGGAGGAGTCAAAGGTTTGTAAACAGGCTTGATTCTAACCAGAGCCTGAACAAAGGCTTGAACATCTGGCACAGCTGCCAGCTCTTTGTGAAGTAACACAGACAAGGCAGAAATCTGTCCCTTCAAGGAACTTGCAGATAATCCTTTCTCCAATCCTTCTTGAAGAAAGGATAGAATCCTAGGAATCTTTACCTTGTCCCAAGGGAATCCTTTAGATTCACACCAACAGATATATTTTTTCCATATTTTGTGGTAAACTGAGAACCCTCGCTTTGATAAGATCAAGCGTTCAATCTCCAAGCAGTCAGCTGGAGTAGGACCAGATTCGGATGTTCGAACGGACCTTGAACAAGAAGGTCTCGTCTCAAAGGTAGCTTCCATGGTGAAGCCGATGACATATTCACCAGATCTGCCTACCAAGTCCTGCGTGGTTACGCAGGAGCTATCAAGATCACCTACGCCCTCTCCTGATTGATCCTGGCTACCAGCCTGGGGATGAGAGGAAACGGCGGGAATACATAAGCTAGGTTGAAGGTCCAAGGTGCTACTAGTGCATCTACTAGAGTCGCCTTGGGATCCCTGGATCTGGACCCGTAGCAAGGAACCTTGAAGTTCTGACGAGAGGCCATCAGATCCATGTCTGGAATGCCCCACAGTTGAGTGACTTGGGCAAAGATTTCCGGATGGAGTTCCCACACCCCCGGATGCAATGTCTGACGAATCAGAAAATCCGCTTCCCAAGTTTCCACTCCTGGGATGTGGATTGCAGACAGGTGGCAGGAGCGAGTCTCCGCCCATTGAATGATTTTGGTCACTTCTTCCATCGCCAGGGAACTCCTTGTTCCCCCCTGATGGTTGATGTACGCAACAGTCGTCATGTTGTCTGATTGAAACCGTATGAACTTGGCCCTCGCTAGCTGAGGCCAAGCCTTGAGAGCATTGAATATCGCTCTCAGTTCCAGAATATTTATCGGTAGAAGAGATTCTTCCCGAGACCAAAGACCCTGAGCTTTCAGGGATCCCCAGACCGCGCCCCAGCCCATCAGACTGGCGTCGGTCGTGACAATGACCCACTCTGGTCTGCGGGAGGTCACCCCTTGCGACAGGTTGTCCAGGGACAGCCACCAACGGAGTGAGTCTCTGGTCCTCTGATTTACTTGTATCTTCGGAGACAAGTCTGTATAGTCCCCATTCCACTGACTGAGCATACACAATTGAAATGGTCTTAGATGAATGCGCGCAAAAGGAACTATGTCCATTGCCGCTACCCTCAAACCTATCACTTCCATGCACTGTGCTATGGAAGGAAGAGGAACGGAAGGAAGTATCCGACAAGAGTTTAGAAGTTTTGTTTTTCTGGTCTCTGTCAGAAAAAACATAATTTATGCTTACCTGATAAATTCCTTTCTTCTGTTGTGTGATCAGTCCACGGGTCATCATTACTTCTGGGATATTATCTGCTCCCCTACAGGAAGTGCAAGAGGATTCACCCAGCAGAGTTGCTATATAGCTCCTCCCCTCTACGTCACCTCCAGTCATTCGACCAAAGACCAACGAGAAAGGAGAAGCCAAGGGTGTAGTGGTGACTGAATTATAATTTAAAAAATATGTACCTGCCTT
>NW_026510680.1:0-38495 GCF_027579735.1 Bombina bombina
AGCTGCTCGCCTTACTCATTTATTGAGCTGGAGCTATTCATCCAACCCAGCCTCCTGGCGAATAGTAGAATTATCTCTACTCCCTGATGGTCTTCAGCTAAGAGACCTACCATGGGTACCCACACACTATAGAAAAGACCTTAAATTAACTCATCCAGTAATTTTTGAGACCCTACAGTTCTGGGATCAGGTCAGGCACTCTACTAACATAGCCTCCCACCCCTCCCCACGGCAGACAATTTCAAGCACACTCATTTGTTTACCGGACTCCCATATACATACATGGGCTAATTATGATGTTAAATTCATTTCTGACCTATATGGCCAGTCTAATACACTCTCCCACGCTAACTTATGCAGAAACCTTCAAGTACCTCGCTCTTTGACTTTTGAGGCCTTTCGTCTTTGCTCTATTCTCAAATCGTAGGGATTCCCCAACGCAGCTCTAAGAGACATAACAAACTGGGAAAGACGTTGGTCGCTCACTATAAAGATTAGAGGAGCTCTCTCATATCACTATAATCTACTTATTGATCCTTACTCACTTCATAAATTATCCAAACATATCGCTTGGGAAAAAGAGCTCTGCTTCACCTGTGAGATGGATACTTGGCATAGAGAAATCTTACTGGCCAGAAAAATTTTACACTGTGCCACTCTGTGGGAATTACATTTCAAAATAACAGTCAGATGGCATCTTGTCCCAGTCACTCTACATAAGATATATGCTACCCACCCACCTACCTGCTGGAGAGGCTGTGGTCAACTGGGCACACAGAGTCACATTTGGTGGTTTTGCCCACTTATCACTCCCCTCTGGACTCAACTCTTTCGCATACTCGGACAATTAGGCATCAATTGCCCGCTAAGCCCTCAGACATGTATTCTACATTTAGAATTCCCACCGTTTACTACAGCACAAAAATACCTAACGATATTCCTACTTATGTCCACCAAATTAGAGATAGCTAAGGCCTGGAAACAGACATCCCCCCATCCATCAGACAGGTTATAGCCACTGTATCATTTATACACAAAATGGAATCCTATGCATATGCGGCCTTAGATTTATCTGACACCTACCTTGAAATATGGCGCCCATGGGTAGAGAAATTTACTCCCTTAGGAACCTAATTTCCCTCTCGGACATCCCTACTCTACATATATGGTCCTTTCCTGTTTTCTTCTCCTCCCCCTATCCCCTCTCCTTTTTTTTTTTTTTTTTTTCTCTTTACTTTTTTGCAAGAACTATGAGAACTTACGAGAGTCATATGAAAATACAAGTCCCTGCACATAAGTAATAACCCTCAGAAAATGAGAAATCATTTATGAAAATTTTGAGACATGTCTTTGTCAGTATCTTGTCAGTCAATTGTTTTGGGCCTGCAATCTTTTTTCTCATAGATAGTCTTTGTTGGCAGAACCCTACTGTAAATGTTTGATACAATGTATTATTGACTAAACTCCTTTTTTCTTTTTTTTTTCTTTTTCTTTCTTTATGTTTGACAATATTTGAAGTTATCTGAGAATAAGAAAGAGAAATTGTATCTTCTGGAACTAATGCCATCCCTGCGTGGATGCTGACTGTGCATATGTCTACATTACATTTGTTTGCACTTATTTTTCTCAAATAAAAATCTTTATACAAAAAAAAAACAAAAAAAAAAAAAGTCCTCATTTAAACTATAAATTAGGAGTCAAGATTGGGTTCCTTGATATTTCTCATTAATGAAGTTTTTTAGGAGTAGAACTGTTACCTATTTTTTTTTAATTTTTTTATCTGTAATGGATTTTGTACATTAGGTGTTTGATTCAAGAGTGTGAAATCCGTCTCATATGGAGGCTCTGTTCTATCCTCCCTTTAGTCAGAAGGGTCAGTTCATGTCTATTATCGTCCTGAAGGACATGTATCTGCATGTCCCTATTCTCTGGGAACACTTCCAATTCCTTTGGTTTTGTTTTTTTGGACAAACCTTTACATGTTTGTAGTCCTTTTTGACCTTGCCCTGCCACTCAACATTTTATGAAGGTTCTAGGTTTTGTTTTTTTCTAGCATTAGCTAGATCAGAGATTCTTGGTGGCTCTGTTCCTGGACGAGATCTTGGTTCAGATGCCATCCTTCCATTTAGCAAGATCTCATTTGCATCTCTGTTGATTCCCCGTTCACTCAGGTGAAAGGTGATTTTGGAATAGTCCTTTGGTACCAAATACCGGGAAATGGTGTCAAACTCGTTCTCCATGAAGGTTTTTCTTTACGGTGGTCAAACTCCAGGTTCTTGCTATTTGTCTTTCTCTCCAGTCTGCCTTTTGTCCATCAGTGGCTCAATGTATGGAGGTGATTAGTCTGATGGCTTCCATGGACATCATTCCTTTTGCTCGGTTCCATCTGCGACCGCTACAACTTTGCGTTCTCCGTCAATGGAACGGAGATCATTCAGATTTATCACAAAGGATACATCTGGACCCCCTTCAAGAGACTCTCTCGTGGTGGATTTCTCAGGACCTTCTGTCTCGGGGCACTTCCTGAGACCCTCCTGGGTGATTGTGACTACGGATGCCAGCCTATCGGCCTGGTGAGCTGTTTGGGGTTCTCTGAATGCTCAGGGCCTGTGGACTCGGTAGGAGTCTTCTCTCCCATAAATATCTTGGCGTTGAGAGCAATCTTCAATGCCCTGTCAGCTTGGCCTCAATTATCTTTAGTCTGGTTTATCGGGTTCCAGTTGGACAACTTCACCTCAGTGGCTTACATCAACCACCAAGGAGGAACTCTGAGTTCCTTGGACATGGAGGTGACTAGCATTCTGCAGTGGGCGGAAGCTCTTGATTGTCTATTTGTCTTCCACTTTCCAGGATTGGACAATTGGGAAGCGGATTTCTGAGTAGACAGACTTTTCATCCTGGGGAGTTTACTCTCAATCTGGAAGTGTTCTCCAGAATAACCCTCAGGTGGGGGTTTCCAGAATTGGATCTGTTGGCATCTCTTGTCAAAACGCCAAGCTTCCAAAGTACAGTTCAGGGTCAAGAGATACTCAGGCCACCCTGATAGATGCTCTGGCGGTCCCTTGGGTTTTCGGGCTAGCTTACTGGTTTCCTCTGTTTTGCTCTCCTTCCACGAGTCATTGCTCGTATCAAGTAGGAGAGAGCATCCGTGAGTCTAATAGCTCCTGCCTGACCCAGCTGAATCTGATTTTGCGGATCTGGGGAAAATGTTACCTTGGGGATACCGCCGAGGAAGGACCTAATTCAGGGTTCATTCCTCCATCCAAAATCTAGATTCTCTGAAGCTGACTGCTTGGACGCCTAGTCCTGTATAGACACGGGTTTTCGGAAACAGTCTTTGATACTATGCTTCTGGCTCGTAAACCTATTACTCGTTGGATTTATCATAAGATATGGCATAAATACCTTTTTTGGCGTGAAGCCAAGGTTTTTCTTGGAGTCGGGTGAGGATTCCCCAAATTTTTTCCTTTCTTCCAGATGGCCTGGAGAAGGGTTTGTCAGTCAGTACTCTGAAAATTCAGATTTTTGCGCTGTCTATTCTTTTGCACAAACGTCTGGCAGAATTACCAGATGTCCAAGCTTTTGTTCAGGCCCTGGTTAGAATCAGGCCTGTATTTACTCATGTTGCTCCTCCTTGAAGCCTTATCTTGGTTCTTAAAGTTTTGCAGTAGGCTCTGTTTGTTTGAGCCAATGCATGCTGTTGCTATAATGTGGTTATTTTGAGAGGTTTTAGTTTCTCCTTGCTATTTCTTCCACTCGCAGAGTTCTGAGTTTTCAGCTCTGCAATGTGTTTCCCCATACCTTATTTTTCATGCAGATAAGGCGGTCCTTCGTACTAAATTGGGGTTTCTCCGTAAGGTGGTGTTGGATCGAAACATTAATCAGGAAATTGTTGTTCCTTTTGTCCTAATCCTTTTTCTCATAAGGAACGTCTTTTGCATAACTTGGATGTTGTGCATGCTCTTAAATTTTACTTTCAAGCTACTAAGGATTTTCTTCTGCCCTATTTGTTGTTTTCTCTAGAAAGCGTAAGGGTCAGAAAGCCACTTCTACTACTCTTTCCTTCTGGTTCAGTATGATTCGTTTGGCTTTTGAGACTGCTTGGCTCATTCCACTAGGGCTGTCTCCTCTTCTTGGGCTTTCAAAAATGAAGCTTCTGTGGAACAGATTTGCAAGGTGGCAACATGGTCCTCTCTGCATACTTTTTACATATTTTATACTTTTGCCTTGGCTGAGGCTTATTTTGGGAGAAAGGTTCTTCAAGCGGTGGTGCCTTCTGTTTAGGTGGTCCTGCCTTTTCACCCTCCCTGTTCAGTGTCCTCTAGCTTGTGTATTGGTTCCCACTAGTAATTGGAATGTTGTTTGGACTCTCCATGTCGTATCAGGTAAGCATAAATTTTGTTTTCTTTCTGGACATGGAGAGTCCACGACCCCACCCTCTTATTTATAATTCGGCAGTTTTGTTTGAGTAATCAGGCACCTTCTCACCCTTGTTTGTTTTGTTTTTTCTATTTTCCTTCGGCTGAATGACTGGGGATTATGGGTAAGGGAAGTTGCACTTAACCCTTTAACGATGCATGTCGTACAGGGTACGTCGCACACAATCTGGTCTTTAAAGACCAGCGACGTACCCTGTACGACATCAGGGTTTAAAGCGGCTGGAAGCGATCCTGATCGCTTCCAGACGCTTTCAAGGTATTGCTGTGATGCCTCGACATTGAGGCATCACTGCAATACCTTTTTTCCAAAACCAATGCAGAGAGAGCCACTCTGTGGCCCTCTCTGCACCGGTAGCAATGGGCCCGATCGTTGGTGTGCGTGGGAGCAGCTCCAGGGATGCGGGTGGGGGCCCATCGCTACCCAGCATCCGGTTCCTGAATGTGCAATGTGCACGCCGGGGGCCTTCAGGGAGCGCGAGTGCGCGAACGCGCAACAGCCACTGCCGCCAATGCATTAATTAATTCATTCATTCATTAATGAATGGGAGAGGGAGGGGGGGAAAGGGGGGAAATAATTGTCAAAAGGATCTGGGGGGAGAGGGAGGAGGGTATTTGGGGGGCAGCTACACTGCAGAATTTTTTTAATTACATACAAAAAAATAAAAAAATAAAATTTTTGGGAGGCAAATTGGGTACTGGCAGACAGCTGCCAGTACCCAAGATGGCAGCAAATAGGATGTGGGCAAGAGTTATAGAGCTGTTTGGGGGGGATCAGAGAGGTTAGGGGCTAAGGGGGGGGTCCATCACAGCTAAAAATTTTTTTTTTTTTTTTAAATCTTAAAAAAAAAAAAAGCCTTTTATTTTAGTACTGACAGAGTTTCTGCCAGTACTTAAGATGGCGGGGACAATTGTGGGTGGGGGAGGGAAGAGAGATGTTTGGGAGGGATCAGGGGGTGGTATCTCTCAGGTGGGAGGCTGATCTCTACACTAAAGCTAAAATTAACCCTGCAAGCTCCCTACAAGCTATCTAATTAACCCCTGCACTGCTGGGCATAATACACTTGATGCGCAGCAGCATTTAGTAGCCTTCTAATTACCAAAAAGCAACACAAAAGCCATATGTCTGCTATTTCTGAACAAAGGGGATCCCAGAGAAGCATTTACAACCATTTATGCCATAATTGCACAAGTTGTTTGTAAATAATTTCAGTGAGAAACCTAAAATTGTAAAAAATGTAACATTTTTTTTTATTTGATCGCATTTGGCGGTGAAATGGTGGCATGAATATATACCAAGATGGGCCTAGATCAATACTTGGGGTTGTCTACTACACTAAAGCTAAAATTAACCCTAGAAGCTCCCTACATGCTACCTAATTAACCCCTTCACTGCTGGGCATAATACATGTGTGGTGCGCAGTGGCATTTAGCGGCTTTCTAATTACCAAAAAGCAATGCCAAAGCCATATATGTCTATTTATGAACAAAGGGGATCCCAGAGAAGTTGTTTGCAAATAATTTCAGTGAGAAACCTGAAGTTTGTGAAAAAAATTATGAAAAAGTGAATTTTTTCTTTATTTGATCGCATTTGGCAGTGAAATGGTGCCATGAAATATACCAAAATGGGCCTAGATCAATACTTTGGAATGTCTTCTAAAAAAAATATATACATGTCAAGGATATTCAGGTATTCCTGACAGATATCAGTGTCCCAATGTAACTAGCGCTAATTTTGAAAAAAATTGGTTTGGAAATAGCAAATTGCTACTTGTACTTATTGCCCTATAACTTGCAAAAAAAGCAAAGAACATGTAAATATTGGGTATTTCTAAACTCAGGACAAAATTTAGAAACTATTTAGCATGGGTGTTTTTTGGTGGTTGTAGATGTGTAACAGATTTTGGGGGTCAAAGTTAGAAAAAGTGTGTTTTTCCATTTTTTTCCTCATATTTTAAAAAATTTTTATAGTAAATTATAAGATATGATGAAAATAATGGTATCTTTAGAAAGTCCATTTAATGGCGAGAAAAACGGTATATAATATGTGTGGGTACAGTAAATGAGTAAGAAGAAAATTACAGCTAAACACAAACGCCGCAGAAATGTAAAAATTGCCCTGGTCCTTAAGGAAAGAAATTGAAAAATGGCCTTGTCCTTAAGGGGTTAACAGCTTTGCTGGGGTGCTCTTTGCCTCCTCCTTCTGGCTACTAGTAATTGGAATGATGTTGTGGACTCCATGTCCGTAAAGAAATTTTATCAGGTAAGCATAGATTTTTTTATTTTTCTTTGGAATCTCAAGGGAGTGTGGGACAAGCATCAAAGAGCCCTCATGCACACAAGGTGTTTTATTGTCCCTTATCAATATCCTAAAACTTGCATTAAAGAGAATACATTTTTCTTTACCATTTCATTTAGAAACTTTAGATGTAGTTTTGCTGGATTACACCATTTACATCTTTTCTTTTATGGGTGGGGGGTGAATAGGCAGAAGAACAAAAAAGTTATAGCTATGACATTAACAGGTGGTATATTTGTTTCTGGTTAAACAAGCTCATATCACTGTATATGGAAAGTGTATTTTTTACTTGTCACAAAATTAACATCACTACAATACCTTGTTTCACATTTTGTGGACGTCATATGAAAGGATTAGTCTGACATGGACCCAGCTTGTCACTACACACTGAAGCAGCAGAATATTGGGCTGTGCTAAATTAGCTGTCTATTAACCCTTTGAGTGCTAAGTACTTCTCCACCTGGGTGCTAAGCTGTTTTAAGGTTTTTTTATTTTTTTATTTAAATTTTGTTTTTTAACATTTTTTTTCTCAGATCCCCAAGTCTTACACTATTGGAAAGGTTAGGCGATTACCTTTCTAACGGTGGGTCTTGGGGGTCTGTAGCCTGAGATACAGGCTTCTAAGCAGCATGCCCCCTTTTCCTATACTTAACATTGTAATTTTTAATAAATATGTGTGTGGTGATGTCACCGCGCATAACGTGGAGCCCCGGCGATGCCTGTCACTATACAGGCCGGGATAGGAGCGGGTGGGAGCCCCCAGATCTCCCTCAAGGTGGGAGAGTGCTAGCGATAGGTCTGAGCCGTCGTTAGCACCTTAGTGGGAAACTCTGCAATGGCACTGAAAGGGTTAAAGCAGCATTACACTAAATTCAATTTGTAAGCTTAGTATTGAGGTTATTCCCTCCTCCCTCTAGCTATGGGTACTTAAAGGGACCGCAACCCATTTTTTATATTTCATGATTCAGCTAGAGCATGCGATTTTAAACAACTTTTTTCCAATTTACTTCTGTTATGAAATGTTTGTTCTCTTGGTATCCTTTGTTAAAAAATATATAGGTAGGCTCAAGAGCTGTTGATTGGTGGCTGCACCTATATACCTCATGTTGGCTCCCCAATGCTTTCAGCTAGCTCCTAGAACTGCATTGCTACTTCACAAATGATACCACAAGAATTAAGAAAATTAGATAATATAAGTAAATTGGAAAGTTGTTTAACAATGTATGTATTGTATGGTCTATCTGAATCCTAACCCTTTTAACTATCACTGCATGCCAGCGCTGACGTGATTACACAGGTGCCGCATCTCCTTCAGATACCAGCAGTGATGTCTAGGTTCCAAAAAGGTGGCATCTATCATGAGAAAAAAGGTGCATGAAATGTATTGTCTTTTTACATTGTGTATTCTAAAAATGGCTACAAATGCCCGATCTGTTCTGTACAGTGCATGTATGAAAACTACATAAATCCTTATTTTGAACAGACAGAATCCTTTTACATTCTGCTGGGTCTGCTTTGTGCCTGGGGTGTTGTGTTTATATTGGATCGCTTTGCATACTAGGGAAATTACTACTTTAGTGTTTATCATATCTTCTTTGCTGTGCATAGTTAGATATGAACCCAGCCATTTTGTTGATCAAGCAATTACTGTCAGTTTAAAAAAACAACAACTAAAGTTAAAGGGAAGTGAAAGTATGAAAAACTGTGTTAGAGCATGTTATAGCGATATTACGTGCATATAACCGCCTGAACTCTGCAAATGCAGTAAAGCGGTGTTTCTCAACCGCAGTCCTCAAGTAACCCTCAACAGGCCAGGTTTTCATTATAGCTGAACCAGTGCACAGGTGTAGTAATCAACTGAGCAGTAAACCATGGTTACTAACCTATCACCTGATTATTTCACCTGTGCACTAGTTCAGCTTTAATGAAAACCTTGCCTGTTAGGGATATGTGAGTACTACCGTTGAAACAATGCAGTAGAACACACATAAGGGTAAGTCGCATTCATTTTTTTTATGAATAAATCGTTTAAAGAGAGAGGTCAAAATTGAAAAGTGCACATATTCAATTTGAAATATACTCAATTACCATAAATTCTAGTAAAAATTACTGTTTTTCTGCAGCATATGCACATATCCTGTGAGGGCCTGTGCACCAGTGTTCAAACACTATGCCTGGTCAGAGAGCTGGTAGCTGTGTGTATTGCTTTTGTGAAGACGTAATTTGTGTTCTACAAGCCACTACTGACCTTCTCTGAGAAGGTGTGCTTGCATACTGGTGCACGAGCCCTCAAAGGATATGTGCATATGCCGCTGAAAAACTAAACTTTTTACCAGAAGCTTTTTTTTGTTGCTAATTAAGTATATTACAAAAATGCTTCTAATTTACATTTAAATTGACCTTTTTATCCCTTTAAAATAGTTTTTCTACAGGACAGTGATAGACACTATAGTCAGCTCGATAGAATCAATGCACTACTGAGACCTAACTGAATACATCTAGTGAGTCAATGACAAGAGAAATGTGTGCAAGCAGCAGCCTCTCGCTCCCAGTAGTGTTTGAATTGTTTCGTTTTGACTTCTGTCCATTTTAAACAAAAACAAGTTTATCTTGTTACATCTAATTTATTAGAGGCTATATTAACAGGAAGTAATCTGATGTTTTTTTTTTTTTTTTATGAATTTTTATTCGGTTTTAGAATGAGGTAACATTTGGGGACACGCAGGACCCCTGATCTAACATACACAAACAAAAGGATCGGACACGCAGGTCCGGTTGCAATAGCTGTTCAAACATTGATATATCGTAGATAAATTGCAGGGAAAGGTAACACTTGGGGGGACACAGGACCCCTGTTCAAACATCCACAAACAAAAGGATCGGACACGCAGGTCCGATTGCAATAGCTGTTCAAACATTGATATATCATAAGTAAATTGCAGGAATATGTGGTGAAAATAATTCACCAAGGTGGAACCCTAGTGTGGGCTCTAGAAATAAGGGGGGGGAGGGGTGATACTTATAAATTAGATTTAATTCCAGAGACAAGTAATATGCACATTGTGTCTAGTACATACTTTACCCAGCACTTATTGTGCCTAACACCCACTGTACCTGGCCCTCATTGCCCTTAGCACATGCCGTACCCAGCACACATTCGCTGTACTTCACTCATTGTATTTAGCATAAACCATACCCAGCGCACACAGTTCCCAGCACACAATATACCTGGCACACACTGTACTTAGCCCACATTGTACCCAGCATACCCTGTATCTAGCACACATCATACCTAGCACACATTGTACCCAACACGCATAGTACCTAGAACTTACTGTACCTAGCTCACACTATACCCAGCACACGCAGTACCCGGCCCCACCCTGCCTAGCACACGCAGTACCTAACACACAGTGAACCTAGCACTCATTGTAGCCAGCACTCATTGCATCTAACGCAAGCGGCACCTAGCACACATTGTACCCAGTACACACCGTGCCCAGCACACACTGTACCCAGCACACTTTATACCCAGCACACTTTATACCCAGCTCACATTGTACCTATCCCACACTGTACCCAGCACAGACCGTACCCAGCACACGCCGTACCCAGCACACATGATACCTAGTACCCGCTGTACCTAGCTCACGCCGTACCTGGCACCTCCCTTGCCTGGCACATGCAGTACCTAGCACACATGGAACCTAGCACACATTAAACCTAGCACACACTGTACCTAGCACACACTGTACCTGGCACACATTGTACTTTGCTCAAACTGTACCTAGCTCACACTATACCTAGCAACCGCCGTACCCGGCACCCCCCTTACCTGGCACAAGCAGCACCTAGCACAGGTGGGGGGGGGGGGGGGAGGTGAGACTTATAAATTAAATGTAATGTTCCGCTGAGCCCGTTAGGATAAATCGCTGTAAGATGCATTAATGGGTTTGACCACAGAAATCGAGGAGTAGGTTCTACCAACATACTAGTCAACAAAATACCCAGCACAGACTATACTTAACACCGCCGTATCCAACACTCATTGGGCCTAGCACACACCGTACCCACTGCACCTAGCATGCACTGCACCTACCTTGTCTAGTACACGCCGTACCTAGCACCCACCTTGCCTAGCACATGCTGTACCTAGCACACGAAGTGCCTAGCACACACTGTATCTAGCACAAATTATACCTGGCACACATACCTAGCACACGCCGTACCCAGCACCCACCTTGCTGAGCACACGTTGTACCTAGCACACGTTAAACCTAGCACATATTGTACCTAGCGTACACTGCACCTAGCACACGCCGTACCTAGCACCCACCTTGCCTAACACACGCTGCACCTAGCACACATAGCACCTAGCACACCCGGCACCTAGCACCCACCTTGCCTAGCACACGCTGTGCCTAGCACACACTGCGCCCAGCACACACTGCGCCTAGCGCAAATTGTATCCAATACACGCAGTGCCTAGCACACTCTGTACCTAGCACAAACTATACCTGGCACACATTGTACCTAGCACACGCCGTACTCAACACCCGCTCTGCTGAGCACATGCTGTACCTAGCACATATTGTACCTAGCACACACTTCTCCTAGCACACATTGCACCTAGCCCGCACTGCACCTAGCACGCACTGCACCTAGCACCCACCTTGTCTAGCACACACTGTATCCAATACACGCAGTGCCTAGCACACGCTGTACCTAGCACAAACTATACCTGGCACACATACCAAGCACACGCCGTGTCCAGCACCCGCCTTGCTGAGCACTCGCTGTACCTAGCACGTGTTAAACCTAGCACAAATTGTACCTAGCACACATTGCACCTAGCACACATTGCACCTAGCACACATGGCACCTAGCACACATGGCACCTAGCACACATGGCACCTAGCACACATGGCACCTAGCACACATGGCACCTAGCACACACTGTACCTAGCACATTTAGTACCTAGCACATTTAGTACCTAGCACAAACTATACCTGGCACACATACCTAGCACACGCCGTGTCCAGCACCCGCCTTGCTGAGCACCCGCTGTACCTAGCATGCGTTAAACCTAGCACACGTTGCACCTAGCACACGTTGCACCTAGCACACGTTGCACCTAGCACACGTGGCACCTAGCACACGTGGCACCTAGCACACGTTGCACCTAGCACACGTGGCACCTAGCACACATGGCACCTAGCACACATTGCACCTAGCACACATTGCACCTAGCACACACTGTACCTAGCACATTTAGTGCCTAGCACACGCCGTACTTAGCACCCACCTTGCCTAGCCCACGCTGCGTCTAGCACCCACTGCACCTAGCACCCACTGCACCTAGCACCCACTGCACCTAGCGCCCACCCTGCCTAGCACACATTGCGCCTAGCACACACTGTATCCAATACGCACCGTGCCTAGCACATGCTGTACCCAGCACAAAGCATACCCGGCACACACTATATCTAGCAAATGCTATACCTAGCACACGCCGTACCCAGCACCCTCCTTGCTGAGCACACGCTGTACCTAGCAAACACTAAACCTAGCACACATTGCACCTAGTACACGCTGCACTTAGCACACACTGTACCTAGCACATAAAGTGCCTAGCTCACACAGCACCTAGCACACACACATATCACCTAGCAACACACAACGCCTAGCACTCATAGCACCCAGCACAAACAATTGTGTACTCTATTAACCTTATGTGGATCAGTAGCTTTGACATTAAAAGAATTATACATATGAGCAACTTTCAGTACTATTATATAGATATAAATCACACAGTAAAATACATGGTAAGCATTAGAACAACGGTCTAAATAGTCCACAAGTAGTGGATCCTGTATTAAGTGTTTTCCGAGGGCCCCCCACAAGCCCCCATGAGAAACGCTGATATATAAAGGACCTTGTAAAGCATGTTAGTACGCGCTCTATAGGTGCTACACAGTGTACCTTTGCAAAATATAAATTTCCTTTATGATTTCAACATATAGGGACATGTGAACTGTCATCTGTGTGTCCGGTTTAGGACTAAACCACCTATGCAAAAGGGCAAACAGGATTTATCAATAGGGCAAGACATATCCCTAAACCCAATATTACCATATCACTTCTGCAAAAATAGTAGACCTATCTAGTACATTACTAATGGAAGGATTCATACACTGTGTGCTATATCACTAGCTAAATAATTAAGTTTGGGTGGTGTATAGTTAAATATAGAGCTCCAAGTCACGAAGTTGCAGGTAGCACCTTTATCTGATGCTCAGTGGCTGGATGTTAGGATCACACTTCATAACATAGGTTATGCTAGCAGGTTATCCTATATATTAAAACTAAGTGAGGCTTCTGTACTAGTTAGGGCAAGATAGTAAAAGCAAAAATCTCTTACAGCAGAACTGACAGTGGTTTGCAGTTACCCAAGCTTAAGACCACTATTGTTATTACTAGATTATATAATAAACAACCAGAAATAAGCAAAAAGAACAAGCCTAATAGGTATCAGATGTGACAAAAACAAATTTAAAGTGTTCAGCCTGACCTCTAGTGAGGACAATGTCCGCAAGCCTAGTGAAGTACACAGTGCCACATTGTCCCATTCTGATCTTGCAGGCAGACTCGGTAAACTCAGTGACCCATGCTGCTGCAAAAATTGAACAGGCTGGAGAAGCGTCTAAACAGAGGGACAACCCAAGGGAACTGTGCTACATTTCCTACAGTCCCAGAGTAGATCCTGAGTTCTGGCATTGTAGCAGTAGTCCGTCCCATAACTCGTGGTAAGAGTAAACACAAATTTTACATTGGGGTCAAGATAACCCCTCTCTACTCCTGAACACTCTCCAATCGCCATTACCAGTGCAGTGTCTCCTTCCAGAGGCCTCAAATGGCCGCCGTTCGCGCCAAGCTTATAAAAGAAGCGCAGTCTCTCTCACCAGCTCTCACGTCCCTTCAGTCAGCACCACCACTCTCTATCACAGCACGGCTCCCGACTCAGTCAGTCCTTTAGGTTTCTACTGGGGTGGATAATCCGCTCTTAGGTGTACCCAGCTGACGTTACTTATTGCGGTGCCGGCAGATGGAGAGAGCGACTCCCTCGAAACAGGCAGACTCTGTGGCTTCCCCGGGAGGCAATGCCTGCATATTGGCCAAACAGTGGAAGGGCGCTTCTAGCTTGCGCGCGACCCTGTAAACACATTGTGAGGTCCCAATATAATTCTGCCCTAGGCCAGATGTGGCTTCTTTGTGTCGGCAGCTTAATTATGGAGCGACAGCAGTCTGAGACTGTGGCCATAATTGAGGCCTAGATATTAGTATAGAATGGTCCCCTGGCCTCGTAGGCGGCTACGTATGAACCGCAATTGGAACCTTCGGCTCTTTGATGAGATTCCTCTCTGGCAGTGTGTCCGACCCAGGCGTTAGCGGACGAGGCTCCAATCATCTCTGGGCTGTTCGCAGTCATCTGGCTGTGGACGCGGCCAAGTATATGCCGCATCTAGACCCTCAATCTCCTTGTTGCAGTTTCCCTCCAGCGAGGCCCACTATATTGAAGGCCATGAGGCCACGATGTTTCCTAAGGCCAGATGGTGTTCGGCAGATACACCTGTTTGGGGCATATGCTTAAGTGGTCTCTAAACATAGCCAGAGTGGTCCTCAGTGCATTGGGCACATAGTTAGGCAGATCCGAATAGCATAGGCTGAAATTAAAGTTTTATAACAGGGTCCATCGCAGGAGCTCTGCACAAACACGTCTGCCCTGTTCAGCTGCCGACTCCGCCCCCTTTCTCGTAATCTGATGTTTTTATGTTAAACCTCAGGAATATATGCAAATGCCCTGACATTTTGTAAATGTTATTATCACTTCCAGGATTCCTCGTTCTTCTTTACACTGAAGATAGTTCTTAAAGGGACATTAAACACTTTGAGATGGTAATATAAAATGATAAATTGTATATAATAAAACAACTCTGCAATATACTTTCATTAGTTATTTTGTCCTCTTTGCCTGTAATTCCATTCTGAAATTGTGAGCTTTTCAGTTCCTGTTAGAACACTGTTAAATCGAGCACAACCATTGGCTGCACACTCTAGTGACCTATTTATAACTGTCCCTAATTGGCCACAGCAGAGAAGGTAACACAAGTTACAACATGGCAGCTCCCAGTGTTTTATAGACACTAAAACTTTACACTTATTTTGTCACTTTTTAAACAACTAATGAAACTTTAAAAAATACATCTACATGTTAGTCATGGACTAATCTTTTCTTTGAATGCATCATTCTATCTAGCATGTATTTAGTGTTTAATGTCCCTTTAATGACTTTGGCTGTATCTTTGGAGTCGTCATGCTGCAGAATAATTTTGGGGCCAATCTGATGCCTCCCTGATGGTATAGCATGAAGTATTTGCCTGTACTTCTCAGCATTTTGAGGAGACCATTAATGGGACAGTCTAGAGCCAATACTTATACTTTATTAGTTATTGTTATATAGCAGACAAGCATCTTGCAACTGGTTTCACATCTATAAACTTGTAAGAAGTACATGAAACTTTTAAATAATAGTTTGTTTAGCAGCCGAATGTTTCTGCCAAGCTCCACCCACAACTTATTGTCCAGTTAGCTGTTTTCTTGTACGACAGTTTAGCAGAGCACGTTTAATATTTTTCAGTTAGCTATTTGAAATTTCACCTGCACAAATCAGCATGAGAGTCGGAAAACTGATTGGAGAAATGTAACGTACCAAAATATACCTGCAATAGGTGGTAGAAGATATGTGGCCATTATCGGCTTCTAATAAGCAATGAATATTTAAATGTTTCATGCACTTCTTACAAGATTATAGATGTGGGACCAGTTGCAGGATGCTTCTTTGGTATGTAACCATATCTATTTGGTCTAGACTGTCCCTTTAATTCTGATTAGATCCCCAACTCCATTTGCAGTAATGCATCCAAAACTTGCCAGGAACCTCTACCATGCTTCACTGTTTCTTGTACCGCTCTCCAGCCTACCTAGGTATGCTTTTTTTAACGATAGAGTGCAAAGCCATTTACATAAAAGAAGTTAATTGCAAAGTTGTTTTAAAATGTCATGTTCTGTATGCATCACGAAAGTTTAATTTTAACTTTACTGTCCCTTTAAGGTAAATGTTATAAGTACTTTCTTCTGGTCCAAGATACTTTATCTGTCTAATTTGGAAGTCAGTACCAGATAAAGATACCAACATAACATTAGAAAGTTGCTTAAAATAGCTGCCCTATCTGAATCATGAAAGAAAAAAAATTTGGTTTCAGTATCCCTTTAACAAGGGCATCATTTACTGTACACACCTCAAACGTGTTTTTTTTGTCTGTACAAAACATTAAAAAGCTCTAGAAATAATTTAAATGAATACTGCAGTGTTGACTCCTACTAATCTATCTAACCTGCTGATAAGAACAACTGTCTGTTATTTGTTAAGATGGACATGTGTCTGCAAATATGCAAAAAAAATAAAAACTGAACCATGTTTTTCTGACTTAGCTGAAACCAAGAAAAATGTCAACTACAATGTCACTTTACAATACATTGAGGCTGGTTATTTTGTGATTGAGTGTGACATTAAGATGTTGAGTTGGTTCTTGACTGTTGGTTGTGAATTCTGGAATGTCCAACCTTGACCCTAGGTTCAGGGCAATGGATAGCACTTGTAATGGCTGCAGTTTAGGATCTAGAACAAGTTTCCTGATGAAAAAGGTAGCACAGTTGTCACATGGATGAGAAAATCTGTAGCTGGCAAAAAGGGAGAGCTGAAGCTATAAGTGGTAAGTTAACATTTAATGTAGCAGAAGACATACAGGCGTCCAGGTTAATAGTCAGGCAAGATGCTGGTAAATAATAGCTAAATAGGTAAACAACATTTTCGGTTTTGGAATCACCTCTGCTGGGGATGTTTTTGATTTGTCAATCTTAGTGGTCATATATAACCTTTTGCTTGTACCAGTGGTGTGTGTTTAGGTAGCAGCCATTTCAGACTTCTTGCTGTGGGCTCTGCTATAGATATGTAAAACCTTCCTTAAGGATTGTGGAGGCATTAATATTTTCATCTTCAGACCCAGTGATCCGGAAGAATGAGGCCCTTGCTGCAGAGATGGGTAGATTGACCCATTATAGATAGATGTCTGTCTAGTATATCATATTATAATTCTCTGGTTTAAGGGGTTGTGTGTAAAACTCTATCTTAAATAGCTCCATATTTTTACTATGATATTTGGCCCATGTAATCTTCATATGCGGCTGTTGTTCTCATTATGCTTATGGCTAAACCACCTTTATCTATTCTCATAGTCCATTTTAATTATCTCTTTCGGTTCAGGTTTTTAGGCATCTTGTATATGAGATCTAATAGTTCAAGTAATTATTTAATCTATTTTATTATTGTCAGAGCATAGTCATAATCTATGACACAGGACATTTTATTTTCTATGGAGTTCACTACCACTACTTCTGTGCTTATGAGACTTGTCTCTGTCACCAATAAATGGAAAAATCTGCTATCAGCCAGTGAGCATTCAGTCCTTAAGGCCTAGTTGCACTTCCTGATAGCTTCACAATCAAAATAAACAGCTTTTACATAAGCCTTTTTCATACAAAATATTTTAACATAGTTTTTTATATGCAGGATACACTTTTTAATCCATTATTTTTATGTTAAAAAAGCAGACATTTCTTTTCAACCTTAGCTTTAAAGGGACAACATTAAAAGCCAAAATTAAACTTTTTATGATGCAGATAAAGTGTAAATAAAAACAAAAACAACATAATATCATCACATTCAGTTCTTCCTCTTGAATCCTTTGTTAAAACTTTGTGCCTTTTGATGAGAGCATACTGAGGTATGCTCTGAAGTGTGCATGTGTCTTGAGCACTATATATATATATATAATTGTTGTTGCAAAGAGGTCTATCATAATATTGCTGAAGAGACATGCTAACTCCTGAGGCTACAGCAGTATGCTCTCTTTGGAAGGATTAGGGCATCTCATTTTTTGTATTAAAATGTTCCTTTTCTGTTCTGAACCTACCTAGGAATGAACTCCAATAAATTACACACGAAAAGAAATTTATTTTAATTTTTCGAATGCAGAAGATGTTGAACCCTCAACCCTGAGATGTTAAAGGATCAGTTCACTATTGAGTGCAGGACAAGTTATACCCGCAACCCTGAGATGTTAAAGGATCAGTTCACTATTGAGTGCAGGACAAGTTATACCCGCAACCCTGAGATGTTAAAGGATCAGTTCACTATTGAGTGCAGGAAGTTATACCCGCAACCCTGAGATGTTAAAGGGTCAGTTCACTATTGAGTGCAGGAGATGTTATACCCGCAACCCTGAGATGTTAAAGGGTCAGTTCACTATTGAGTGCAGGAGATGTTATACCCGCAACCCTGAGATGTTAAAGGATCAGTTCACTATTGAGTGCAGGAGATGTTATACCCGCAACCCTGAGATGTTAAAGGATCAGTTCACTATTGAGTGCAGGAGATGTTATATCGCAACCCTGAGATGTTAAAGGATCAGTTCTCTATTGAGTGCAGGAGATGTTATACCCGCAACCCAGAGATGTTAAAGGATCAGTTCACTATTGAGTGCAGGAGATGTTATACCCGCAACCAGAGATGTTAAAGGATCAGTTCACTATTGAGTGCAGGAGATGTTATACCCGCAACCTGAGATGTTAAAGGATCAGTTCACTATTGAGTGCAGGAGATGTTATACCCGCAACCCAGAGATGTTCTACCCGCAACCCTGAGATGTTAAAGGGTCAGTTCACTATTGAGTGCAGGAGATGTTATACCCGCAACCCTGAGATGTTAAAGGATCAGTTCACTATTGAGTGCAGGAGATGTTCTACCCGCAACCCTGAGATGTTCTACCCGCAACCTGAGATGTTCTACCCGCAACCCTGAGATGTTCTACCGCAAGCCTGAGATGTTATACCCGCAACCAGAGATGTTAAAGGATCAGTTCACTATTGAGTGCAGGAGATGTTATATCCGCAACCTGAGATGTTAAAGGGTCAGTTCACTATTGAGTGCAGGAGATGTTATATCCGCAACCCTGAGATGTTAAAGGGTCAGTTCACTATTTAGTGCAGGAGATGTTATACCCGCAACCCAGAGATGTTAAAGGATCAGTTCACTATTGAGTGCAGGAGATGTTATACCCGCAACCCAGAGATGTTAAAGGATCAGTTCACTATTGAGTGCAGGAGATGTTATACCCGCAACCCAGAGATGTTAAAGGATCAGTTCACTATTGAGTGCAGGAGATGTTATACCCGCAACCCAGAGATGTTAAAGGATCAGTTCACTATTGAGTGCAGGAGATGTTATACCCGCAACCCTGAGATGTTAAAGGATCAGTTCACTATTGAGTGCAGGAGATGTTATATCCGCAACCCTGAGATGTTAAAGGATCAGTTCACTATTGAGTGCAGGAGATGTTATACCGCAACCCTGAGATGTTAAAGGATCAGTTCACTATTGAGTGCAGGACAAGTTATACCGCAACCTGAGATGTTAAAGGATCAGTTCACTATTGAGTGCAGGACAAGTTATACCCGCAACCCTGAGATGTTAAAGGATCAGTTCACTATTGAGTGCAGGACAAGTTATACCCGCAACCCTGAGATGTTAAAGGGTCAGTTCACTATTGAGTGCAGGAGATGTTATACCCGCAACCCTGAGATGTTAAAGGGTCAGTTCACTATTGAGTGCAGGAGATGTTATACCCGCAACCCTGAGATGTTAAAGGATCAGTTCACTATTGAGTGCAGGAGATGTTATACCCGCAACCCTGAGATGTTAAAGGATCAGTTCACTATTGAGTGCAGGAGATGTTATATCCGCAACCCTGAGATGTTAAAGGATCAGTTCACTATTGAGTGCAGGAGATGTTATACCCGCAACCCAGAGATGTTAAAGGATCAGTTCACTATTGAGTGCAGGAGATGTTATACCCGCAACCCAGAGATGTTAAAGGATCAGTTCACTATTGAGTGCAGGAGATGTTATACCGCAACCCTGAGATGTTAAAGGATCAGTTCACTATTGAGTGCAGGAGATGTTATACCCGCAACCAGAGATGTTCTACCCGCAACCCTGAGATGTTAAAGGGTCAGTTCACTATTGAGTGCAGGAGATGTTCTACCCGCAAACCCTGAGATGTTCTACCCGCAACCCTGAGATGTTATACCCGCAACCCAGAGATGTTAAAGGATCAGTTCACTATTGAGTGCAGGAGATGTTATATCCGCAACCCTGAGATGTTAAAGGGTCAGTTCACTATTGAGTGCAGGAGATGTTATATCCGCAACCCTGAGATGTTAAGGGTCAGTTCACTATTTAGTGCAGGAGATGTTATACCCGCAACCAGAGATGTTAAAGGATCAGTTCACTATTGAGTGCAGGAGATGTTATACCGCAACCCAGAGATGTTAAAGGATCAGTTCACTATTGAGTGCAGGAGATGTTATACCCGCAACCAGAGATGTTAAAGGATCAGTTCACTATTGAGTGCAGGAGATGTTATACCCGCAACCAGAGATGTTAAAGGATCAGTTCACTATTGAGTGCAGGAGATGTTATACCCGCAACCCTGAGATGTTAAGGATCAGTTCACTATTGAGTGCAGGAGATGTTATATCCGCAACCCTGAGATGTTAAAGGATCAGTTCACTATTGAGTGCAGGAGATGTTATACCCGCAACCCTGAGATGTTAAAGGATCAGTTCACTATTGAGTGCAGGACAAGTTATACCCGCAACCCAGAGATGTTAAAGGATCAGTTCACTATTGAGTGCAGGAGATGTTATACCCGCAACCCTGAGATGTTAAAGGATCAGTTCACTATTGAGTGCAGGAGATGTTATACCCGCAACCCTGAGATGTTAAAGGATCAGTTCACTATTGAGTGCAGGAGATGTTATACCGCAACCCTGAGATGTTAAAGGATCAGTTCACTATTGAGTGCAGGAGATGTTTACCCGCAACCTGAGATGTTAAAGGATCAGTTCACTATTGAGTGCAGGAGATGTTATACCGCAACCCTGAGATGTTAAAAGATCAGTTCACTATTGAGTGCAGGAGATGTTATATCCGCAACCCTGAGATGTTAAGGATCAGTTCACTATTGAGTGCAGGAGATGTTATACCCGCAACCCTGAGATGTTAAAGGATCAGTTCACTATTGAGTGCAGGACAAGTTATACCCGCAACCCAGAGATGTTAAAGGATCAGTTCACTATTGAGTGCAGGAGATGTTATACCGCAACCTGAGATGTTAAAGGATCAGTTCACTATTGAGTGCAGGAGATGTTATACCCGCAACCCTGAGATGTTAAAGGATCAGTTCACTATTGAGTGCAGGAGATGTTATATCCGCAACCCTGAGATGTTAAAGGATCAGTTCACTATTGAGTGCAGGAGATGTTATACCCGCAACCCTGAGATGTTAAAGGATCAGATCACTATTGAGTGCAGGACAAGTTATACCCGCAACCCAGAGATGTTAAAGGATCAGTTCACTATTGAGTGCAGGAGATGTTATATCCGCAACCTGAGATGTTAAAGGATCAGTTCACTATTGAGTGCAGGAGATGTTATACCCGCAACCCTGAGATGTTAAAGGATCAGTTCACTATTGAGTGCAGGACAAGTTATACCCGCAACCCTGAGATGTTAAAGGATCAGTTCACTATTGAGTGCAGGACAAGTTATACCCGCAACCCTGAGATGTTAAAGGATCAGTTCACTATTGAGTGCAGGACAAGTTATACGCGCAACCCTGAGATGTTAAAGGGTCAGTTCACTATTGAGTGCAGGAGATGTTATACCCGCAACCCTGAGATGTTAAAGGGTCAGTTCACTATTGAGTGCAGGAGATGTTATACCCGCAACCCTGAGATGTTAAAGGATCAGTTCACTATTGAGTGCAGGAGATGTTATACCCGCAACCCTGAGATGTTAAAGGATCAGTTCACTATTGAGTGCAGGAGATGTTATATCCGCAACCCTGAGATGTTAAAGGATCAGTTCACTATTGAGTGCAGGAGATGTTATACCCGCAACCCAGAGATGTTAAAGGATCAGTTCACTATTGAGTGCAGGAGATGTTTTACCCGCAACCCAGAGATGTTAAAGGATCAGTTCACTATTGAGTGCAGGAGATGTTATACCCGCAACCCTGAGATGTTAAAGGATCAGTTCACTATTGAGTGCAGGAGAGGTTATACCCGCAACCCAGAGATGTTCTACCCGCAACCCTGAGATGTTAAAGGGTCAGTTCACTATTGAGTGCAGGAGATGTTCTACCCGCAACCCTGAGATGTTCTACCCGCAACCCTGAGATGTTCTACCCGCAACCCTGAGATGTTCTACCCGCAACCCTGAGATGTTATACCCGCAACCCAGAGTTGTTAAAGGATCAGTTCACTATTGAGTGCAGGAGATGTTATATCCGCAACCCTGAGATGTTAAAGGGTCAGTTCACTTGAGTGCAGGAGATGTTATATCCGCAACCCTGAGATGTTAAAGGGTCAGTTCACTATTTAGTGCAGGAGATGTTATACCCGCAACCCAGAGATGTTAAAGGATCAGTTCACTATTGAGTGCAGGAGATGTTATACCGCAACCCAGAGATGTTAAAGGATCAGTTCACTATTGAGTGCAGGAGATGTTATACCCGCAACCCAGAGATGTTAAAGGATCAGTTCACTATTGAGTGCAGGAGATGTTATACCCGCAACCCAGAGATGTTAAAGGATCAGTTCACTATTGAGTGCAGGAGATGTTATACCCGCAACCCTGAGATGTTAAAGGATCAGTTCACTATTGAGTGCAGGAGATGTTATATCCGCAACCCTGAGATGTTAAAGGATCAGTTCACTATTGAGTGCAGGAGATGTTATACCCGCAACCCTGAGATGTTAAAGGATCAGTTCACTATTGAGTGCAGGACAAGTTATACCCGCAACCCAGAGATGTTAAAGGATCAGTTCACTATTGAGTGCAGGAGATGTTATACCCGCAACCCTGAGATGTTAAAGGATCAGTTCACTATTGAGTGCAGGAGATGTTATACCGCAACCCTGAGATGTTAAAGGATCAGTTCACTATTGAGTGCAGGAGATGTTATACCCGCAACCCTGAGATGTTAAAGGATCAGTTCACTATTGAGTGCAGGAGATGTTATCCCGCAACCCTGAGATGTTAAAGGATCAGTTCACTATTGAGTGCAGGAGATGTTATACCCGCAACCCTGAGATGTTAAAAGATCAGTTCACTATTGAGTGCAGGAGATGTTATATCCGCAACCCTGAGATGTTAAAGGATCAGTTCACTATTGAGTGCAGGAGATGTTATACCCGCAACCCTGAGATGTTAAAGGATCAGTTAACTATTGAGTGCAGGACAAGTTATACCCGCAACCCAGAGATGTTAAAGGATCAGTTCACTATTGAGTGCAGGAGATGTTATACCCGCAACCCTGAGATGTTAAAGGATCAGTTCACTATTGAGTGCAGAGAGATGTTATACCCGCAACCCTGAGATGTTAAAGGATCAGTTCACTATTGAGTGCAGGGATGTTATATCCGCAACCCTGAGATGTTAAAGGATCAGTTCACTATTGAGTGCAGGAGATGTTATACCCGCAACCCTGAGATGTTAAAGGATCAGTTCACTATTGAGTGCAGGACAAGTTATACCCGCAACCCAGAGATGTTAAAGGATCAGTTCACTATTGAGTGCAGGAGATGTTATACCCGCAACCCTGAGATGTTAAAGGATCAGTTCACTATTGAGTGCAGGAGATGTTATACCCGCAACCCTGAGATGTTAAAGGATCAGTTCACTATTGAGTGCAGGAGATGTTATACCCGCAACCCTGAGATGTTAAAGGATCAGTTCACTATTGAGTGCAGGAGATGTTATACCCGCAACCCTGAGATGTTAAAGGATCAGTTCACTATTGAGTGCAGGAGATGTTATACCCGCAACCCTGAGATGTTAAAAGATCAGTTCACTATTGAGTGCAGGAGATGTTATACCCGCAACCCTGAGATGTTAAAGGATCAGTTCACTATTGAGTGCAGGAGATGTTATATCCGCAACCCTGAGATGTTAAAGGATCAGTTCACTATTGAGTGCAGGAGATGTTATACCCGCAACCCTGAGATGTTAAAGGATCAGTTAACTATTGAGTGCAGGACAAGTTATACCCGCAACCCAGAGATGTTAAAGGATCAGTTCACTATTGAGTGCAGGAGATGTTATACCCGCAACCCTGAGATGTTAAAGGATCAGTTCACTATTGAGTGCAGGAGATGTTATACCCGCAACCCTGAGATGTTAAAGGATCAGTTCACTATTGAGTGCAGGAGATGTTATATCCGCAACCCTGAGATGTTAAAGGATCAGTTCACTATTGAGTGCAGGAGATGTTATACCCGCAACCCAGAGATGTTAAAGGGTCAGTTCACTATTGAGTGCAGGAGATGTTATACCCGCAACCCAGAGATGTTAAAGGGTCAGTTCACTATTGAGTGCAGGAGATGTTATACCGCAACCCTGAGATGTTAAAGGATCAGTTCACTATTGAGTGCAGGAGATGTTATACCCGCAACCCAGAGATGTTAAAGGGTCAGTTCACTATTGAGTGCAGGACAAGTTATACCCGCAACCCAGAGATGTTAAAGGGATCAGTTCACTATTGAGTGCAGGAGATGTTATACCTACAACCCTGAGATGTTAAAGGGTCAGTTCACTATTGAGTGCAGGAGATGTTATACCGCAACCCAGAGATGTTAAAAGGGTTATAAGATGTTAATAGATACTATGTGGCCATAAAGCCAGGTAAGCAAGGAACGTTCACCCAAAGCAGCAAAAATAGCTTCTTATATGCTCCAGATGTGCTGCCGTAAGGTCTTCTGCTGGCTTATCACAATTGGGGTGCTGTTGATAAAAATAAATCAAGAGATAATATAAACATCCTAAGGTCATAACTATTTTACCAGATATAAAATAAATATAAATGAGAGAATTAGGGGATAATATTCTCCTTTTAGTCTTAAATACAATTGTGATTATTTGGTTACATACAAGCACCAGTGCAATAGCAGAGCTCCTAATTGTCCTGAATACTGCAGGACTGTCACAGGTTGTGATCTCTGCAAGAGGAAATGGTGAACTTCTTACAGTTAGTTTGTCCATTCATATTGACAAGGAGCTCACAAGGAATCTATAGCAGAGCTCCCAACTGGTCCGTGTTTTATGGGATTATCATGGTCCGGGAGCTTTGCCAGGACAGCCTATCCCTTCCCTGACCAACTCACTACCTGTGTAATTCCACCCTTTTTATCAAATGACTCCACTCCCAGTTTGCGATGACTCCACTCCCAGATGATAGAAGGGGAGAGATTATCAAAGCATATTATTCTTAAAATATCTGACTTCAAAGATGGATTTGTTATATAAAATGGTTTTATTGGTCAAGTTCATATTGTTTAACCCCTATCATGTGAATCATTACAGCTGGGAGAGGGAGGGGTTACAATGTGATCACATGACTGATATCTTACCTATCATCGCTGTCTTCATGACATAAGACCTTCCCACTCCTATATGCTAATGTTTTATTTATTAATCCTATATTATAAAAGGCCAAGTGTTTGTCTGAAGCCGTCATGCGCAGTAGAGACAAACACTTGGCCTTAGAAAGCGCACAGCTGATCGCACGCGCACCCACCCGACCTCGCACGCGCACCCTGCAGGTACAGGAGAGAGAGAGAGAGAGACTTTGATTTTTGTACTGTTCCTTTAAGAACTTTACTTCTTAATAATATTCAAAAAGAGATAATTCTGAAAAAGTGAGATGTTGTTATTTAACCTCTTCACCCAATCCGACATATATATATATATATATATATGTGTATATACACATATACACACGTCGTGTGGTACTTTGGCTGTTGTACCGCACCACGTATATATACGTTGTCGCTTCAGGATGCTCCAGCACTCTCGGCCATTAAGTTACAGCCGAGATCTGGAGCTCTTGAAGCCGTATATGGAGCCAGAGCGCGATCGGTGCTGTATGTGTCACCGTCTGTAACGATCTTCTGAAGGAGACAGCGGGAGGTGTGGGCAGGAGTTGAGTAGCGGGTGGGTGACCCAGCAGGGGAGGGGCCCTACGCTATGAAACATTTGAATAAAAGGACAGGGAGGAATGGGGCAGCTATGCTACAGAAAAGGGGATCTGGGGGTGTGGGAACCCCCCTAACTAAAGATTGCATGTGGGTAGGGGACGAAACTACGCTACAGAAAATATAAGAAAAAAATGTATTAAAAAAAAAAAAATGTTTTATAGGTACTGGCAGACAGCTTGCCAGTACCTAAGATGGAGCCTAACAGTTAGAGGGGTAGGTTTAGAGAGCTGTTTGGGGGGATCCTACACTGGAGAAATATATATAAACAGAAATATGTATTAAAAAAAAAAAAATTCATACTGGCAGACTGTGTGCCAGTACCTAAGATGGGGTTACCAGTGTGGTGTGAGGGAAAAAAAAGAGAGCTGTTTGGGAGGAATCAGGGGGTGGGGAGTGTCAGGTAGGAGGCTAATCTCTACACTAAAGCTAACATTAACTTTTTAAACTACCTAATTAACCCCTTCCCTTGTGCTATTTCTGAACAAAGGGGATCCCAGAGAAACTTTTACAAACATTTGTGCCATGAATTGCACAAGCAGTATGTAAATAATTTCTGTGAGAAACCTAAAATTTTGTGAAAAAAGTACCAAATTTTTTTTATTTGATGTCATTTGGCAGTGAAATGGTGGCATGAAATATACAAAAATTGGCCTAGATCAATACCTTGGGTTGTCTACTTTAAAAATATATATAGACTAGTCCTAAAGCCCGTTCACACGGGCCATTTTTTGCAGTACAGAGGTCCCACCCCTTGCTCTCTCTCTCCCCCTCTCTTTTGTGCTCTCTCCCCCTCTCTTTTGTGCTCTGTCTCACTCCACCTCTCTTTTGCTCTCTCTCTCCCCCTATCTTTTGCTCTCTCTCTCCCCCTATCTTTTGCTCTCTTCCCCCCCCTCTCTTTTGGTCTCCCCCTTTCTTTTGTGCTCTCTCCCCCTCTCTTTGCGCTCTCCCTCTCTCTTGCTTTCTCTCCGCCCTCTCTTTTGCTCTCTCTCCCCCTCTCTTTTGCGCTCTCCCCCTCTTTTACGCTCTCTCTCTCCCCCCTCTCTTTTGCATTCTCTCTCTCTTTTGCGCTCTCTCTCTCACCCCCTCCCTCTTTCTCTCTCTCCCCCTCTCTTTTGCGCTCTCTCTCCTCCCCCTCTCTTTTGCGCTCTCTCTCCCTCCCCGCCTGAACACGCCCACTTTTGCCCCATCGCCGCAAGCAGCATGTCAGGTAAGGCCAGGTGTGTTTGTCCTCATGCTGTCTCTACTGCGCATGACAGCTTCTGACAAACAGACTAGACCTATTATATTATATGATTTGATAAGTAAAATAAAAAACAAGGCTCTATTTCTGTTTAAATGGAGTTATAGCAAAAATGTTCTGGTATTTTGGGCGAGTTTTTGTCTGGAAGTCCTGGTAGTGAAAGGGTTAAACACTTATCTCGCCATCCACTGAAGTAGCTGCTAACCTTTTACTATATTTTGCTTCAGGTTTTTTGTGAGTAATGCAGAGTATCCTCATTTACATCATGACCGCTGCTTCAGAACTGCCATTTTCGGCGAGCCTGAAGGCTCGCGCGGAAACAAGAGGAACAAGGGCCATTTGGCCCTTGTTAAAGCTACCCCTCTGTCTGTATATAATTTTTGATCCATAACATTTATTCATATTAAATGTATCAGATATCGTGCATGTCTAGGGCCTGTATCACATCTCTAGACTCTAGACCTAGGGTTACAATGCTATGTATGTCACTAGGCGAGCCAACCTATCCTAGACACCTCAGAATCTGTTTAAGTCCTTGATGTAAAAAGGTGCCTATGTCAGTGTCAACACTGATATTCCCTAGTAAAGTCTTTAGCAATCAACAATCCGACATAATCTATGTTTCTCTTTCCCCCCCAAACCCCTTACCTTCAGATACCTGTGCACAACGTTGTTGCTGTGCAAGTACTGAACCGCTGTGACCACCTGACAAGAAATTGAACAACATTATTTAGCGCTTATGCATTGTAAATATGCTACACACATTCATCAGGAATACGCAACCAATCTCTTTTTTTTAAATAGATAGTCTAGTCAAAATGAAACTGTCATGATTTAGATAGAGCAGGCAATTTTAAGCAACTTTCTAATTTACTCCTATTATCAATTTTTCTCCATTCTCTTGGTATCTTTATTTGAAAAAGCAAGAATGTGAGCTTAGGAGCTGGCCCATTTTTGTTTCAGCACCTGGGTAACGCTTGCTGATTGGTGGCTAAATGTAGTTCCCAATCAACAAGTACTATCCATGGTGCTGAAACAAAAATGGGCCGGCTCTTAAGCTAACATTCCTGCTTTTTCAAACAAAGATACCAAGAGAACAAAGAAAATTTGATAATAGGAGTAAATTAGAAAGTTGAGTAACATTGCATGCTCTATCTGAATCATATAAGAAAAAATATGGGTTTAGTGTCCCTTTAACTTTTGAGTTCCAGGTTTAAAAACAAGAGAATGGATTTTAATGACTGGGAAATATCACTAATAATACCCCTGAAGTTCAGAAATCATTATCTACTGAAAAAGAGCAAGATTGGGATCATCTCTATAGCTGTTAAATGTCTCCCTATAAAGATTTGTTAATGAAGATCAGATATGCACATAGGACTTACTTGATGGAAAACATTACGGGCCTCTTGCTCCTTTAGACCACCGGACTCAGGAATGTACTCGTATAAATAATTTTTTTATACAAATTGTTCCAATATAACAAGGAAGAGAATAAACTGGAGAAGGTAGTTAAAGGGACACTAAACCCATATTTTTTTCTCTCATGATTCAGATAGAGCATGCAATTTTAAGCAACTTTCTAATTTACTCATATTTTCAATTTTTCTTTGTTCTTTTGCTATCTTTATTTAAAAAGCAGGAATATAAAGCTTTAGAGGCAGCCCATTTTTGGTTGAGAACCTGAGTTATGCTTGTTTATTGGTTTGCTAAATGTAGCCAACAATAAACAAGTGCTATCCAGGGTGCTGTACCTAAAATGGGCTGACTTCTAAGCTTTTTATTCCTGCTTTTTAAATAAAGATAGCAAGAGAACAAAGAAAAGTTGATAATAAGAGTAAATTAGAAAGTTGCTTAAAATTGCTGCTGTATCTGAATCATGAAAGCAAAAATTTGGGTTTAGTGTCCCTTTAAGAGGAAAAAGAATGATAAAATATAAATGCAAACAGTGTAGAGATAATAAATTAAATGTAAAACTACAAAAACAGAACAAAAAGGAAACTGAAGAAAATGAACAGGAAAAAAAAAATAGAACATAATAAACATTTGATTAAATCACCATTGGGCAAGAATGAAAAACAATTCACAAGTACAAAAAAAAGGGAAAATAAAAAGGAGAAATGAGTTAACAGCAAAAAGAGAATATAAAAAAATAAAAAATGAAAAAGAGCAAATACATTAAAGCAAATGTTTGTAAAAGAGACAACAAAACCATGTGACATATGAATATATAAAGACCAGGGGGCCGAATTGTCAAGCTCCGAATGGAGCCCCTGTTTCCAAACAGCAGTTATGTCCTCTGAGGCTGCGGTCTTCAATCCGCCCGATCCTATACAATCGGGCTGATTGACACCCCTGCTAGCGGCCGATTGGCCGTGAATCTGCAGGGGGCGGCATTGCACAAGCAGTTCTGGTGAACTGCTTGTGCAATGATAAATGCTGACAGCGTATGCTGTCGGCATTCAGCGATGTCTGTCAGCCATGATACGCTACAGCGGATCATGTCGGACAGATATTTATAAATTGGCCCCCAAACTTCTGTGGAAGATTTAATGATCTGGCTACTATTGTTATAGAAATTAGCATAGTGAGCGAGGAACTTACCACCACTGCAGTAGTCCATGATGAGAAATAAGGCAGATGGTGAATCTATTGCCTCATGGAACTTCACTGTAAAGAAGAGAGGGGGTTGTGGTTAGATATTAAAGAGGATAAGTAAAAGGGAATTGTAACAAGATGAATATGGGACATGGTCTGGGTTCGTCATCTGGTTCACTCACCATTGTTTGGGTGATCCAAGGTCTTCATAATATTGACTTCCCCGAAAAGCTAAAGAGAAGAAAAGGTTTTAAGTAATGAAAGTAATAGAAGTTTAACCCATTTAAATACTCAACACTAGACAGTCTGTGTATGCCCAGCACACGCTGCAGCCGCTTTACAAACTAACACCTCAGTAAAACAGCTATAGTTCTCTTCCCCCTGATATACACCCCAATAGCAACAATAACAGCTGGAAAATCCATATTGTTTATTAAGTTTTAATAACCTGTCTCAATTATATTCACTGTTCCTGCTAGATTTACAGTTTTTTTTAAACTATAGTCCACAGCACTAATACAGTTCCATAAGTTTATAGCAAAAGAGCAATAATTAAACCCTCTTCTGCCAGAGACCCTCATTTTCCAGAGAGTTTAAAACATTCCTTACCGTGTCTAACTAGGCTGACCATATTGCCGCTTTAAAAAGGGACACATATGAAAAATACATATATCAGGGCTGTTTAAAGAAATTTCCTTAAATAATGTTTTGTTATAAGAACCCTGACATATGTATTTTTCATATGTGTCCCTTTTTAAAGCAGCAATATGGTCAGCCTATGTCTAACTCCTCCTCCATATCATCTTTGTTGATGATCTTGACAGCTACCTGAAAACATAAAATACATGTACATATAATTATATATTAAGTTTATTTATAGTGAATATTTTACTTTGTACCAGGTGCAATTACTCTACATAATGTAACATGATAGTGATAAGTGTCTCCTGGGTACTCACTTGTTCTTGGGAGTCAATGTGTTTGCCAATCAGGACTTTACCAAAGCTGCCCTCACCAATTATATTTTGGAGGGCATACTTTCCAATACATAGTGAGGATGCGCAGCCGCTACCATCCTCACTTTCCGCCATAGTGCCGGAGGCACCTGGCCTGGCTGCAGAAGAGAGAACAAAAGCAGTTTATTGGTTATAAAGTCAGTTATAAGGACAGATAGGTACACACACAGTCTTGTATTGATACCATGGTGTTACACCTATAGAAAAAGCATAAGCTAATATGTCTCTTAATTACTGTACCATAACCCTAAAGGTTCACTCATATAACTTCACATATCACAGAATTATCATAAAATGGCTCATACTTATACTACACCACACTACAGCAAAGGTCTAAATGTTACCCCTAATAGGAAGATACTTTTATGTTTATGTAGTTAGATTTACCCCAGACATAAAGGGCTAGATAACAAGTGGCGCTAACAGTTACGCAAAAGCATAAAGGTGTTTATCACAGCTTTCTGCATATGTCGGAATTAGTGTGTGTATTACAAGTTAAAAGTAAAGCATTTGCTAGAGCACAATTGAATTTAAATCACATTGGGATAGCACAACTTTAGAGCGCTGGTTAAGTGTTACGCGAGACAACAAAATTGTACAAAACACATTAAAAATAATTTTAAAAGTACAGTTACACTCATAATAACACTATGTAATAATAATTATTTTTAAAAATTTGCAATAAAAATTTATAAGGGCTCAAAAAAATGAGGTCTCAGGTGTTATAAAAAAAGACAGGCAAATGGATTTAATATAGAGATACATACATACACGTCTAAATATGTATATGTATGTACTGTATATATACAGTCATGGACAAAAATATTGGCACCCCTTCATTTCTGTCAGACAATGCACCACATTGCCCAGAAAACTTTGCAATTACAAATGTTTAGGCATTCTCATGTTTATTTCTTTTGTTTGTATTGGTATGACACAAAAAAGTGGAGTAAAAAAGCCAAATCTGACACATTCCACGCAAAATTCCAAAAATGGACTGGACAAAATTATTGGCACCTTCTCAAAATTGTAAGAAATAACATAATTTATGTAAGAATTTACCTGATTAATTAATTTCTTTCATATTGGCAAGAGTCCATGAGCTAGTGACGTATGGGATATACAATCCTACTAGGAGGGGCAAAGTTTCCCAAACCTCAAAATGCCTATAAATACACCCCTCACCACACCCACAATTCAGTTTAATGAATAGCCAAGTAGTGGGGTGATAAAGAAAGAAGTAAAAAAGCATCAACAAAGGAATTGGAATAATTTTGCTTTATACAAAAAAATCATAACCACCATAAAAAGGGTGGGCCTCATGGACTCTTGCCAATATGAAAGAAATTAATTATCAGATAAATTCTTACATAAATTATGTTTTCTTTCATGTAATTGGCAAGAGTCCATGAGCTAGTGACGTATGGGATAGCAAATACCCAAGATGTGGAACTCCACTCAAGAGTCACTAGAGAGGGAGGGATATAAAATAAAGACAGCCAATTCCGCTGAAAAAATTAATCCACAACCCAAATCATAAGTTTTAATCTTATAAAGAAAAAGAAATAAAATGAAATTATAAGCAGAATAATCAAACTGAAACAGCTGCCTGAAGAACTTTTCTACCAAAAATTGCTTCTGAAGAAGAAAAAACATCAAAATGGTAGAATTTAGTAAATGTATGCAAAGAAGAGCAAGTTGCTGCTTTGCAAATCTGATCAACCGAAGCTTCATTCTTAAAAGCCCAGGAAGTGGAAACAGACCTAGTAGAATGAGCCGTTATCCTCTGAGGCGGGGATTTACCGACTCCAAATAATCGTGAGGAATCAAAAGCTTTAACCATGAAGCCAAGGAAACAGCAGAAGCCTTCTGACCTTTCCTAGAACCAGAAAAGATAACAAATAGACTAGAAGTCTTCCTGAAATCTTTAGTAGCTTCAACATAATATTTCAAAGCTCTCACCACATCCAAAGAATGTAAGGATCTTTCCAAAGAATTCTTAGGATTAGGACACAAGGAAGGGACAACAATTTCTCTACTAATATTGTTGGAATATACAACTTTAGGTAGGAATTTAAATGAAGCCCGCAAAACGGCCTTATCCTGATGAAAAATCAGAAAAGGAGACTCACAAGAAAGAGCAGATAATTCAGAAACTCTTCTAGCAGAAGAGATGGCCAAAAGAAACAACACTTTCCAAGAAAGCAATTTAATGTCCAAAGAATGCATAGGCTCAAACGGAGGAGCCTGTAAAGCCTTTAAAACCAAATTAAGACTCCAGGGAGGAGAGATTGATTTAATGACAGGCTTGATACGGACCAACGCCTGTACAAAACAATGAATATTAGGAAGTTTAGCAATTTTTCTGTGGAATAAGACAGAAAGAGCAGAAATTTGTCCTTTTAAAGAACTTGCAGACAAACCCTTATCCAAACCATCCTGAAGAAACTGTAAAATTCTAGGAATTCTAAATGAATGACAAGTGAATTTATGAGAAGAACACCATGAAATGTAGGTCTTCCAAACTTGATAATAAATCTTTCTAGAAACAGATTTTCGAGCCTGCAACATAGTTTTAATTACTGAGAGAGAAACCAGAGAAAACCTCTATGACTAAGCACTAAGCGTTCAATTTCCATACCTTCAAATTTAATGATTTGAGATCCTGATGGAAAAATGGACCTTGAGATAGAAGGTCTGGTCTTAACGGAAGTGGCCAAGATTGGCAACTGGACATCCGAACAAGATCTGCATACCAAAACCTGTGTGGCCATGCTGGAGCCACCAGCAGCACAAACGATTGCTCCATGATGATTTTGGAAATCACTCTTGGGAGAAGAACTAGAGGCGGAAAAATATAGGCAGGATGATAACTCCAAGGAAGTGTCAATGCATCCACTCCCTCCGCCTGAGGATCCCTGGACCTGGACAGGTACCTGGGAAGTTTCTTGTTTAGATGAGATGCCATCAGATCTATTTCTGGAAGCCCCCACATCTGAACAATTTGAAAAAACACATCTGGGTGAAGAGACCACTCTCCCGGATGTAAAGTCTGACGACTGAGATAATCCGCTTCCCAATTGTCTATACCTGGGATATGGACCGCAGAAATTAGACAGAAGCTGAATTCCGTCCAGGCAAGTATCCGAGATACTTCTTTCATAGCTTGGGGACTGTGAGTCCCACCCTGATGATTGACATATGCCACAGTTGTGATATTGTCTGTCTGAAAACAAATGAACGGTTCTCTCTTCAAGAGAGGCCAAATCTGAAGAGCCCTGAAAATCGCACGGAGTTCCAAAATATTGATTGGTAATCTCGCCTTTTGAGATTTCCAACCCCTTGTGCTGTCAGAGATCCCCAGACAGCTCCCCAACCTGAAAGACGTGCATCTGTTGTGATCACGGTCCAGGTTGGATGAACAAAAGAGGCCCCTTGAACTATACGATGGTGATCTAACCACCAAGTCAGAGATAGTCGAACATTGGGATTTAAGGATATTAATTGTGATATCCTTGTATAATCCCTGCACCATTGGTTCAGCATACAAAGCTTGCAACGATTTATATATCCAGTCAGTTTGAATATTTATGTTTAATTCTGTACTTGATATATTTTAGGATATAACAGGAGTTTCCTATAATATGTTTGTTACACCTTTCCTTTGTTAAAACTATTTGGAAGTAATAACTAATAAAGAGAGGTGTTTTTATAGTAAAAGTATCCAGCAAGGCAAATAAGCAATTCTCTTATGGAGAGAAATGCTATAGTAAGTGAGTAAAGGTATGTCCGGAGTCTGACAGTATAACTGGAGAGTATTCTTAAAGTAGGTTCACAGAATAAGGTTAATTCAGAATTATAGTAATTGACTCTGTAAGTATTTCTTCAATCAGGTATACCATAAGAAGATTAAATGAATAAGGTTACCTAGTGTCCGGTAAGTACGAATCCTCCTGTTGGTATAGCGAGTTGTAACCGCTGATCGTTGCAGTGAGAGATGCGCCTTGCTTCTGTGGCGTCTGACGTCAGAGGAGGTGAGACGGCGGAATGCCGTGAAACAAATTAGCTATGCTTAGGAGAGATGGTGAGAGAAATTACCTTCAGATACAGTACAAGTCACAACTCACAACTTTAGGAGAAATATCCAGTAGCAGGTTTGGATAGTTGCGGAAAAAGTTAGTTGAACTGAGTTAGCCACAGACACAGTGAGACGATCCGGTATTGAACAGGTGAGAGGTGATAGGAAGGCGGCAGGAATTAAATATCCAATGAGGAGTAGAACGGCACACTGTGGAAGCTGGTAGAAAGTTGTATTTCAATAGTTAGGAATAAATAACGAAGTATAGGAGCTTAGTTGGAGTAACTACAAAGGAGTCAGACAAAATACTAAGCACTGAATGAGAAGTGAGCAGGTGTTTTGTAAGGGGCGTATGCGTTTGATTGGCTAAAATCCTTAAAGGAACATACTGCATAACAATATCCTGACAGGACCCCCTCTTCAGGCAAGCTGTCCCACAGCTTGCGGTCACGGACGATCTGGAAATCTCCGGTGAAACTGAGCCACCAACCGAGGAGCGTTGAGGTTAGATGATGGTTCCCAACTGTCTTCTTCCACAGAACAGTTTTTCCACCGGACTAAGTATTGTAAAACACCCCTGAAGTATCTGGAATCTAAAAGAGTCTGAACCTCATAAACATCCGGATCTTGAGTGTCCATAACTGGAGGTAATACTGGTGTAGTATTCCTTGTTTGAAGATAAGGTTTAATCAATGACACATGAAATGTCGGGTGTATTTTTAAATTAGGAGGTAATTGAAGAGTAACAGCATTGTCATTCACAATTCTTTGGATAGGGAAAGGACCACAGAATTTCTGCGTTAATTTCCTAGATGGAACTTGGATCCTCAAGTTCTTAGTTGACAACCATACCCTGTCTCCTATTTTATAGGGAGGAGGTTTCCTTCGTCGTAGGTCATAATAATATTTTTGTGTTGTTTGTGCCTTTTCTATGTTTTCCTTAATGAATCTGAAATTATCCAATATTTTATTGCATAAGTCGTCTACTATAGGTGAACTAGAGGCAGTGGAGGACACAGAATCAAAACTGGGATGGAATCCATAGTTGGCATAAAATGGAGTAAGTTTAGTCGAAGAGTTAGTTAAATTATTGTATGCAAACTCCGCTGTAGACAGATAAGAAGACCAATTATTTTGCTGGTAAGAACAGAAGCAACGGAGGTATTCATCTAACCATTGATTAAAGGATTCCAAAACTTTACTTTTTTGTCCACAACCTGACCATCAATTTCAAATCACTAACGTGTATAGTTCATCACTTACCTAATTTTACAGTACAACAATCTTTCAGAACACTATAAAATTAAATTTTATTTTTCTAAGATGACGTTTTTACAGCCAACCCTCTAATATGGGCCGGGCACAACCAAACTCTTTTTCCAATCATATTCCGATTTTGTACATATCATTAAGTGACGATTTTCTCACCAGGCGCATGGGCATTGCGATCCGTTATCTTGCGCATGCGCATATCCGATCCATGATACCACACTTACCCATTCAGTGGTATTGGAATTACGCATGCGCTTTTTGTAATATCAGAGTAATCATAATTTCCACAAAGTGCTATGTTTTATAAAAGTAAGATAGATTATATATATATATTTAAATTAAATTTATATGTGTTTCATTCATAAATTTATAATTCATGCTCGTTATTGTTAGGGAGATTCTCGCAGTGCTCAGCTATTACCTGGTCTCTTCAGCGTATTGAGCATATAGTTAAATAAAAATCAATATGTGTTTCATTCATACGTTTTTCCTTTTTTACATAAATATAGAGTTAATGCTCGTTATTGTTAGGGAGGTTCTCTCAGCGATCCGCACTTACCTGCTCTATTCAGCGTATTCATCAGCTCTGTCTGATATCGATACAGCGGGCGTGCTGGTTTGCTTCTAATGACGTCAAGAATGACGTGGTCGGAATATCGCGCATGCGCAAAGCCTTAAAACGCAGCCATTTTCATAACCTGGGTTATCGTTCAGGACTGGATTATAGTAAAGAATCGCCGTCGGTGGGTTTGGAAATCATTCTATTTTCGAAACTGGATTGCTAAGAAAAGGTAAAAATTTGAAACACAATGCTAATTACAAAAATAATTAAATATATATAGATATTGAAATTGAAGATTACTTTTATTCTGGGTTTAGTGTCCCTTTAAGTCTTTCGGCCTGACCATTAGCTTGTGGGTGGTATGAAGTTGTATAATGATGGTCAATGTTAAGTGAAGTGCATAAACTTTTCCAGAAGTGTGAAGTGAATTGTGATCCTCTGTCTGATATTATCGTCTTGGGTATCCCATGAAGCTTGACGATATTGTCTAATATCAATGTGGCTGTCTCAGAAGAAGTGGGTAATTTATTATATGGTAAGAAATGAGCCATTTTGGTAAATGTGTCGATAACGACTAGAATAGTAGTGTAAGTCTTGGATGGTGGAAGTTCAACAATAAAGTCCAGAGCAATCTGTTGCCAAGGTTTTGTAGAAGTGGGTAAAGGCATAAGCAATCCGTAAGGAGCTTTCCTGTCTGTTTTAGAGATTTGGCAGATAGCACAAGAGTTTATGTAATCGTGAACAGTTTGCATCATATTTGGCCACCAGTACTTTCTTCTGAGTAAGTTACAGTACGTTTTACACCTGGATGTCCAGCCATAGGTGAATCATGATTTTGTTCTAGTAATTGAATCCTGAGTTCTTCGGGAATGTAGAGAGTATCCTTATAATAATATAACCCATCTTTACATATGAGGTCTTTATATATGCTTGGGGGTGATAAATCAGTATATCTTTGGACCTCCTTCAGAAACATGGTGGTGAACCCTATGAACCGTTCAGTAGGTATAATGCATGCCGGTTTTTGAGTTTCGCTTTGAGGTGTGACTTGTCGTGAAAGGGCATCTGCTTTTCCATTTTTGTAAGTGGTCTGTAAATTATTTGGAAATCAAACCGGGAGAAATATAAACTCCATCGTACCTGTCTGCTTGACAGGGTTTTGTTGTTTTGCAAGTATTGTAAATTTTTATGATCTGTGAAGATCAAAATCGGATGAGATGCTCCTTCTAAGAGATGCCTCCAGAATTCAAGCGACTTACGAATAGCAAGCAACTCCTTGTCTCCTATTGCATAGTTCTTCTCAGCAGTAGACATTGTTTTGGAGAAAAATGATATGGGATGTAACGGGGCTGTAGGTGAATCCTGTTGTGAGAGAACTGCTCCTATGGAATGATCAGAAGAGTCAACCTCAAGGACGTATTGTAGGTTTACATTGGGGAACCTGAGAATTATGGAGCAGTAGTGAATAATGTCTTTAATAAATGGAAAAACGCTGGTATGCGTTGAAGTCCACTTAAATGGAACAGTAGAACCAGTAAGCTGAGTGAGTGGACGAACAACCTTAGAAAAGTCTTTTATAAATTTTCGATAATAATTCGAGAACCCCAGGAATCTCTGTAATTCTTTTCTGTTTGTGGGAGTAGGCCAATCCTTTACTGCCTCTACTTTTTCAGTCTGCATTTGTATACCTGATGGTGAGATGGTATATCCCAGAA
>NW_026510681.1:0-57344 GCF_027579735.1 Bombina bombina
ATACATGTTTATGTATCTATATGTGTATATGTGTGTATACATGTTTATATATCTATATGTGCTTATGTGTGTATACATGTTTATGTATCTATATGTGTATATGAGTGTATACATGTTTAGTGTATCTATATGTGTATATGTGTGTATACATGTTTATGTATCTATATGTGTATATGTGTGTTATACATGTTTATGTATCATATATGTGGTATATGTGTGTATACATGTTTATGTATCTATATGTGTATATGTGTGTATACATGTTTATGTATCTATATGTGTATATGTGTGTATACATGTTTATGTATCTATATGTGTGTATACATGTTTATATATCTATATGTGTATATGTGTGTATACATGTTTATGTATCTATATGTGTATATGTGTGTATACATGTTTATGTATCTATATGTGTATATGTGTGTATACATGTTTATATATCTATATGTGCATATGTGTGTATACATGTTTATATATCTAAATGTGTATATGTGTGTATACATGTTTATGTGTCTATATGTGCATATGTGTGTATACATGTTTATATATCTATATGTGCATATGTGTGTATACATATTTATATATCTATATGTGCATATGTGTGTGTATACATGTTTATATATCTATATGTGTGTATACATGTTTATATATCTATATGTGCATATGTGTGTATACATGTTTATATATCTATATGTGCATATGTGTGTATACATGTTTATATATCTATATGTGCATATGTGTGTATACATGTTTATATATCTATATGTGCATATGTGTGTATACATGTTTATATATCTATATGTGCATATGTGTGTATACATGTTTATATATCTATATGTGCATATGTGTGTATACATGTTTATATATCTATATGTGCATATGTGTGTATACATGTTTATATATCTATATGTGTATATGTGTGTATACATGTTTATATATCAATATGTGCATATGTATCTATACATGTTTATGTATCTATATGAGTATATGTGTGTATACATGTTTATATATCTATATGTGCATATGTGTGTATACATGTTAATGTATCTATATGTGTATATGTGTGTATACATGTTTATATATCTATATGTGCATATGTGTGTATACATGTTTATGTATCTATATGTGTATATGTGTATATACATGTTTAGTGTATCTATATGTGTATATGTGTGTATATATGTTTATGTATCTATATGTGTATATGTGTGTATACATGTTTATGTATCTATATGTGTATATGTGTGTATACATGTTTATGTATCTATATGTGTATATGTGTGTATGCATGTTTATTTATCTATATGTGTATATGTGTGTATACATGTTTATGTATCTATATGTGTATATGTGTGTATACATGTTTATGTATCTATATGTGTATATGAGTGTATACATGTTTATATATCTATATGTGCATATGTGTGTATACATGTTTATGTATCTATATGTGTATATGTGTGTATACATGTTTATGTAGCTATATGTGTATATGTGTGTATACACGTTTATGTATCTATATGTGCATATGTGTGTATATATGTCTATGTATCTATATGTGTATATGAGTGTATACATGTTTATGTAGCTATATGTGTATATGTGTGTATACATGTTTATATAGCTATATGTGCATATGTGTGTATACATGTTTATGTATCTATATGTGTATATGTGTGTATACATGTTTATGTATCTATATGTGCATATGTGTGTATACATGTTTATATATCTAAATGTGTATATGTATTTATACATGTTTATATATCTAAATGTGTATATGTATTTATACATGTTTATATATCTAAATGTGTATATGTGTGTATACATGTTTATGTGTCTATATGTGCATATGTGTGTATACATGTTTATATATCTATATGTGCATATGTGTGTATACATGTTTATATATCTATATGTGCATATGTGTGTATACATGTTTATATATCTATATGTGTCTATATGTGTGTATACATGTTTATATATCTATATGTGCATATGTGTGTATACATGTTTATATATCTATATGTGCATATGTGCGTATACATGTTTATATATCTATATGTGCATATGTGTGTATACATGTTTATATATCTATATGTGTATATGTGTGTATACATGTTTATATATCTATATGTGCATATTTGTGTATACATGTTTATGTATCTATATGTGTATATGTGTGTATACATGTTTATATATCTATATGTGCATATGTGTGTATACATGTTTATGTATCTATATGTGTATATGTGTGTATACATGTTTATGTATCTATATGTGTATATGTGTGTATACATGTTTATGTATCTATATGTGTATATGTGTGTATACATGTTTATGTATCTATATGTGTATATGTGTGTATACATGTTTATGTATCTATATGTGTATATGAGTGTATACATGTTTATATATCTATATGTGCATATGTGTGTATACATGTTTATGTATCTATATGTGTATATGTGTGTATACATGTTTATGTATCTATATGTGTGTATACATGTTTATATATCTATATGTGTATATGTGTGTATACATGTTTATGTATCTATATGTGTATATGTGTGTATACATGTTTATATATCTATATGTGCATATGTGTGTATACATGTTTATGTATCTATATGTGTATATGTGTGTATACATGTTTATGTATCTATATGTGCATATGTGTGTATACATGTTTATATATCTAAATGTGTATATGTGTGTATACATGTTTATGTGTCTATATGTGCATATGTGTGTATACATGTTTATATATCTATATGTGCATATGTGTGTATACATATTTATATATCTATATGTGCATATGTGTGTGTATACATGTTTATATATCTATATGTGCATATGTGTGTATACATGTTTATATATCTATATGTGCATATGTGTGTATACATGTTTATATATCTATATGTGCATATGTGTGTATACATGTTTATATATCTATATGTGCATATGTGTGTATACATGTTTATATATCTATATGTGTATATGTGTGTATACATGTTTATATATCAATATGTGCATATGTATCTATACATGTTTATGTATCTATATGAGTATATGTGTGTATACATGTTTATATATCTATATGTGCATATGTGTGTATACATGTTAATGTATCTATATGTGTATATGTGTGTATACATGTTTATATATCTATATGTGCATATGTGTGTATACATGTTTATGTATCTATATGTGTATATGTGTATATACATGTTTAGTGTATCTATATGTGTATATGTGTGTATATATGTTTATGTATCTATATGTGTATATGTGTGTATACATGTTTATGTATCTATATGTGTATATGTGTGTATACATGTTTATGTATCTATATGTGTATATGTGTGTATGCATGTTTATGTATCTATATGTGTATATGTGTGTATACATGTTTATGTATCTATATGTGTATATGTGTGTATACATGTTTATGTATCTATATGTGTATATGAGTGTATACATGTTTATATATCTATATGTGCATATGTGTGTATACATGTTTATGTATCTATATGTGTATATGTGTGTATACATGTTTATGTAGCTATATGTGTATATGTGTGTATACACGTTTATGTATCTATATGTGCATATGTGTGTATATATGTCTATGTATCTATATGTGTATATGAGTGTATACATGTTTATGTAGCTATATGTGTATATGTGTGTATACATGTTTATATAGCTATATGTGCATATGTGTGTATACATGTTTATGTATCTATATGTGTATATGTGTGTATACATGTTTATGTATCTATATGTGCATATGTGTGTATACATGTTTATATATCTAAATGTGTATATGTATTTATACATGTTTATATATCTAAATGTGTATATGTATTTATACATGTTTATATATCTAAATGTGTATATGTGTGTATACATGTTTATGTGTCTATATGTGCATATGTGTGTATACATGTTTATATATCTATATGTGCATATGTGTGTATACATGTTTATATATCTATATGTGCATATGTGTGTATACATGTTTATATATCTATATGTGCATATGTGTGTATACATGTTTATATATCTATATGTGCGTATACATGTTTATATATCTATATGTGCATATGTGCGTATACCTGTTTATATATCTATATGTGCATATGTGTGTATACATGTTTATATATCTATATGTGTATATGTGTGTATACATGTTTATATATCTATATGTGCATATTTGTGTATACATGTTTATGTATCTATACGTGTATATGTGTGTATACATGTTTATATATCTATATGTGCATATGTGTGTATACATGTTTATGTATCTATATGTGTATATGTGTGTATACATGTTTATATATCTATATGTGCATATGTGTGTATACATGTTTATGTATCTATATGTGTATATGCGTGTATACATGTTTAGTGTATCTATATGTGTATATGTGTGTATATATGTTTATGTATCTATATGTGTATATGTGTGTATACATGTTTATGTATCTATATGTGTATATGTGTGTATACATGTTTATGTATCTATATGTGTATATGTGTGTATACATGTTTATGTATCTATATGTGTATATGTGTGTATACATGTTTATGTATCTATATGTGTATACATGTTTGTGTATATGTGTATACATGTTTATGTATCTATATGTGTATATGAGTGTATACATGTTTATGTATCTATATGTGTATATGTGTGTATACATGTTTATGTGTCTATATGTGTGTATATATGTTTATGTATCTATATGTGTATATGTGTGTATACATGTTTATGTATCTATATGTGTATATGAGTGTATACATGTTTATGTATCTACATGTGTATATGTGTGTATACATGTTTATGTATCTATATGTGTATATGTGTGTATACATGTTTATGTGCATATGTGTGTATACATGTTTATGTATCTATATGTGCATATGTGTGTATACATGTTTATGTATCTATATGTGTATATGTGTGTATACATGTTTATGTATCTATATGTGTATATGTGTGTATACATGTTTATGTATCTATATGTGCATATGTGTGTATACATGTTTATGTATCTATATGTGTATATGTGTGTATACATGTTTATGTGTCTATATGTGTGTATACATGTTTATGTGTCTATATGTGTGTATAGATGTTTATTTTTATATGTGTTTATACATGTTTAGTGTATCTATATGTGTCTATGTGTGTATATATGTTTATGTATCTATATGTGTATATGTGTGTATACATGTTTATGTATCTATATGTGTATATGAGTGTATACATGTTTATGTATCTATATGTGTATATGTGTGTATACATGTTTATGTATCTATATGTGTATATGTGTGTATACATGTTTATGTATCTATATGTGTATATGAGTGTATACATGTTATGTATCTATATGTGTATATGTGTGTATACATGTTTATGTATCTATATGTGTATATGTGTGTATACATGTTATGTATCTATGTGTGTATATGTGTGTATACATGTTTATGTATCTATATGTGTATATGTGTGTATACATGTTTAGTGTATCTATATGTGTATATGTGTGTATATATGTTTATGTATCTATATGTGTATATGTGTGTATACATGTTTATGTATCTATATGTGTATATGTGTGTATACATGTTTATGTATCTATATGTGTATATGTGTGTATACATGTTTATGTATCTATATGTGTATATGTGTGTATACATGTTTATGTATCTATATGTGTATATGTGTGTATACATGTTTATGTATCTATATGTGTATATGAGTGTATACATGTTTATGTATCTATATGTGTATATGTGTGTATACATGTTTATGTATCTATATGTGTAAATGTGTGTATACATGTTTATGTATCTATATGTGTATATGTGTGTATACATGTTTATGTATCTATATGTGTACATGTGTGTATACATGTTTATGTATCTATATGTGTATATGTGTGTATACATGTTTATATATCTATATGTGCATATGTGTGTATACATGTTTATGTATCTATATGTGTATATGTGTATATACATGTTTAGTGTATCTATATGTGTATATGTGTGTATATATGTTTATGTATCTATATGTGTATATGTGTGTATACATGTTTATGTATCTATATGTGTATATGTGTGTATACATGTTTATGTATCTATATGTGTATATGTGTGTATGCATGTTTATGTATCTATATGTGTATATGTGTGTATACATGTTTATGTATCTATATGTGTATATGTGTGTATACATGTTTATGTATCTATATGTGTATATGAGTGTATACATGTTTATATATCTATATGTGCATATGTGTGTATACATGTTTATGTATCTATATGTGTATATGTGTGTATACATGTTTATGTAGCTATATGTGTATATGTGTGTATACACGTTTATGTATCTATATGTGCATATGTGTGTATATATGTCTATGTATCTATATGTGTATATGAGTGTATACATGTTTATGTAGCTATATGTGTATATGTGTGTATACATGTTTATATAGCTATATGTGCATATGTGTGTATACATGTTTATGTATCTATATGTGTATATGTGTGTATACATGTTTATGTATCTATATGTGCATATGTGTGTATACATGTTTATATATCTAAATGTGTATATGTATTTATACATGTTTATATATCTAAATGTGTATATGTATTTATACATGTTTATATATCTAAATGTGTATATGTGTGTATACATGTTTATGTGTCTATATGTGCATATGTGTGTATACATGTTTATATATCTATATGTGCATATGTGTGTATACATGTTTATATATCTATATGTGTATATGTGTGTATACATGTTTATGTGTCTATATGTGTATATGAGTGTATACATGTTTATATATCTATATGTGCATATGTGTGTATACATGTTTATGTATCTATATGTGAATATGTGTGTATTCATGTTTATGTATCTATATGTGTATATGTGTGTATACATGTTTATGTGTCTATATGTGTATATGTGTGTATACATGTTTATGTATCTATATGTGCATATGTGTGTATATATGTTTATGTATCTATATGTGTATATGTGTGTATACATGTTTATGTATCTATATGTGTATATGAGTGTATACATGTTTATGTATCTACATGTGTATATGTGTGTATACATGTTTATGTATCTATATGTGTATATGTGTGTATACATGTTTATGTGCATATGTGTGTATACATGTTTATGTAGCTATATGTGCATATGTGTGTATACATGTTTATGTATCTATATGTGTATATGTGTGTATACATGTTTATGTATCTATATGTGTATATGTGTGTATACATGTTTATGTATCTATATGTGCATATGTGTGTATACATGTTTATGTATCTATATGTGTATATGAGTGTATACATGTTTATGTATCTATATGTGTATATGTGTGTATACATGTTTATGTGTCTATATGTGTGTATACATGTTTATGTGTCTATATGTGTGTATAGATGTTTATTTTTATATGTGTTTATACATGTTTAGTGTATCTATATGTGTCTATGTGTGTATATATGTTTATGTATCTATATGTGTATATGTGTGTATACATGTTTATGTATCTATATGTGTATATGAGTGTATACATGTTTATGTATCTATATGTGTATATGTGTGTATACATGTTAATGTATCTATATGTGTATATGTGTGTATACATGTTTATGTATCTATATGTGTATATGAGTGTATACATGTTTATGTATCTATATGTGTATATGTGTGTATACATGTTTATGTATCTATATGTGTATATGTGTGTATACATGTTTATGTGTCTATGTGTGTATATGTGTGTATACATGTTTATGTATCTATATGTGTATATGTGTGTATACATGTTTAGTGTATCTATATGTGTATATGTGTGTATATATGTTTATGTATCTATATGTGTATATGTGTGTATACATGTTTATGTATCTATATGTGTATATGTGTGTATACATGTTTATGTATCTATATGTGTATATGTGTGTATACATGTTTATGTATCTATATGTGTATATGTGTGTATACATGTTTATGTATCTATATGTGTATATGTGTGTATACATGTTTATGTATCTATATGTGTATATGAGTGTATACATGTTTATGTATCTATATGTGTATATGTGTGTATACATGTTTATGTATCTATATGTGTATATGTGTGTATACATGTTTATGTATCTATATGTGTATATGTGTGTATACATGTTTATGTATCTATATGTGTATATGTGTGTATACATGTTTATGTATCTATATGTGTATATGTGTGTATACATGTTTATATATCTATATGTGCATATGTGTGTATACATGTTTATGTATCTATATGTGTATATGTGTATATACATGTTTAGTGTATCTATATGTGTATATGTGTGTATACATGTTTATGTATCTATATGTGTATATGTGTGTATACATGTTTATGTATCTATATGTGTATATGTGTGTATACATGTTTATGTATCTATATGTGTATATGTGTGTATGCATGTTTATGTATCTATATGTGTATATGTGTGTATACATGTTTATGTATCTATATGTGTATATGTGTGTATACATGTTTATGTATCTATATGTGTATATGAGTGTATACATGTTTATATATCTATATGTGCATATGTGTGTATACATGTTTATGTATCTATATGTGTATATGTGTGTATACATGTTTATGTAGCTATATGTGTATATGTGTGTATACACGTTTATGTATCTATATGTGCATATGTGTGTATATATGTCTATGTATCTATATGTGTATATGAGTGTATACATGTTTATGTAGCTATATGTGTATATGTGTGTATACATGTTTATATAGCTATATGTGCATATGTGTGTATACATGTTTATGTATCTATATGTGTATATGTGTGTATACATGTTTATGTATCTATATGTGCATATGTGTGTATACATGTTTATATATCTAAATGTGTATATGTATTTATACATGTTTATATATCTAAATGTGTATATGTATTTATACATGTTTATATATCTAAATGTGTATATGTGTGTATACATGTTTATGTGTCTATATGTGCATATGTGTGTATACATGTTTATATATCTATATGTGCATATGTGTGTATACATGTTTATATATCTATATGTGCATATGTGTGTATACATGTTTATATATCTATATGTGCATATGTGTGTATACATGTTTATATATCTATATGTGCATATGTGTGTATACATGTTTATATATCTAAATGTGTATATGTGTGTATACATGTTTATATATCTATATGTGCATATGTGTGTATACATGTTTATATATCTATATGTGCGTATACATGTTTATATATCTATATGTGCATATGTGCGTATACATGTTTATATATCTATATGTGCATATGTGTGTATACATGTTTATATATCTATATGTGTATATGTGTGTATACATGTTTATATATCTATATGTGCATATTTGTGTATACATGTTTATGTATCTATACGTGTATATGTGTGTATACATGTTTATATATCTATATGTGCATATGTGTGTATACATGTTTATGTATCTATATGTGTATATGTGTGTATACATGTTTATATATCTATATGTGCATATGTGTGTATACATGTTTATGTATCTATATGTGTATATGTGTGTATACATGTTTAGTGTATCTATATGTGTATATGTGTGTATATATGTTTATGTATCTATATGTGTATATGTGTGTATACATGTTTATGTATCTATATGTGTATATGTGTGTATACATGTTTATGTATCTATATGTGTATATGTGTGTATACATGTTTATGTATCTATATGTGTATATGTGTGTATACATGTTTATGTATCTATATGTGTATATGTGTGTATACATGTTTATGTATCTATATGTGTATATGAGTGTATACATGTTTATGTATCTATATGTGTATATGTGTGTATACATGTTTATGTATCTATATGTGTATATGTGTGTATACATGTTTATGTATCTATATGTGTATATGTGTGTATACATGTTTATGTATCTATATGTGTATATGTGTGTATACATGTTTATGTATCTATATGTGTATATGTGTGTATACATGTTTATGTATCTATGTGTGTATATGTGTGTATACATGTTTATGTATCTATATGTGTATATGTGTGTATACATGTTTATGTGTCTATATGTGTATATGAGTGTATACATGTTTATATATCTATATGTGCATATGTGTGTATACATGTTTATGTATCTATATGTGAATATGTGTGTATACATGTTTATGTGTCTATATGTGTATATGAGTGTATACATGTTTATGTGTCTATATGTGTATATGTGTGTATACATGTTTATGTATCTATATGTGCATATGTGTGTATATATGTTTATGTATCTATATGTGTATATGTGTGTATACATGTTTATGTATCTATATGTGTATATGAGTGTATACATGTTTATGTATCTATATGTGTATATGTGTGTATACATGTTTATGTATCTATATGTGTATATGTGTGTATACATGTTTATGTGCATATGTGTGTATACATGTTTATGTAGCTATATGTGCATATGTGTGTATACATGTTTATGTATCTATATGTGTATATGTGTGTATACATGTTTATGTATCTATATGTGTATATGTGTGTATACATGTTTATGTATCTATATGTGCATATGTGTGTATACATGTTTATGTATCTATATGTGTATATGAGTGTATACATGTTTATGTATCTATATGTGTATATGTGTGTATACATGTTTATGTGTCTATATGTGTGTATACATGTTTATGTGTCTATATGTGTGTATAGATGTTTATTTTTATATGTGTTTATACATGTTTAGTGTATCTATATGTGTCTATGTGTGTATATATGTTTATGTATCTATATGTGTATATGTGTGTATACATGTTTATGTATCTATATGTGTATATGAGTGTATACATGTTTATGTATCTATATGTGTATATGTGTGTATACATGTTTATGTATCTATATGTGTATATGTGTGTATACATGTTTATGTATCTATATGTGTATATGAGTGTATACATGTTTATGTATCTATATGTGTATATGTGTGTATACATGTTTATGTATCTATATGTGTATATGTGTGTATACATGTTTATGTGTCTATGTGTGTATATGTGTGTATACATGTTTATGTATCTATATGTGTATATGTGTGTATACATGTTTAGTGTATCTATATGTGTATATGTGTGTATATATGTTTATGTATCTATATGTGTATATGTGTGTATACATGTTTATGTATCTATATGTGTATATGTGTGTATACATGTTTATGTATCTATATGTGTATATGTGTGTATACATGTTTATGTATCTATATGTGTATATGTGTGTATACATGTTTATGTATCTATATGTGTATATGTGTGTATACATGTTTATGTATCTATATGTGTATATGAGTGTATACATGTTTATGTATCTATATGTGTATATGTGTGTATACATGTTTATGTATCTATATGTGTATATGTGTGTATACATGTTTATGTATCTATATGTGTATATGTGTGTATACATGTTTATGTATCTATATGTGTATATGTGTGTATACATGTTTATGTATCTATATGTGTATATGTGTGTATACATGTTTATGTATCTATATGTGTATATGTGTGTATACATGTTTATGTGTCTATATGTGTATATGAGTGTATACATGTTTATATATCTATATGTGCATATGTGTGTATACATGTTTATGTATCTATATGTGAATATGTGTGTATACATGTTTATGTGTCTATATGTGTATATGAGTGTATACATGTTTATGCGTCTATATGTGTATATGTGTGTATACATGTTTATGTATCTATATGTGCATATGTGTGTATATATGTTTATGTATCTATATGTGTATATGTGTGTATACATGTTTATGTATCTATATGTGTATATGAGTGTATACATGTTTATGTATCTACATGTGTATATGTGTGTATACATGTTTATGTATCTATATGTGTATATGTGTGTATACATGTTTATGTGCATATGTGTGTATACATGTTTATGTAGCTATATGTGCATATGTGTGTATACATGTTTATGTATCTATATGTGTATATGTGTGTATACATGTTTATGTATCTATATGTGTATATGTGTGTATACATGTTTATGTATCTATATGTGCATATGTGTGTATACATGTTTATGTATCTATATGTGTATATGAGTGTATACATGTTTATGTATCTATATGTGTATATGTGTGTATACATGTTTATGTGTCTATATGTGTGTATACATGTTTATGTGTCTATATGTGTGTATAGATGTTTATTTTTATATGTGTTTATACATGTTTAGTGTATCTATATGTGTCTATGTGTGTATATATGTTTATGTATCTATATGTGTATATGTGTGTATACATGTTTATGTATCTATATGTGTATATGAGTGTATACATGTTTATGTATCTATATGTGTATATGTGTGTATACATGTTTATGTATCTATATGTGTATATGTGTGTATACATGTTTATGTATCTATATGTGTATATGAGTGTATACATGTTTATGTATCTATATGTGTATATGTGTGTATACATGTTTATGTATCTATATGTGTATATGTGTGTATACATGTTTATGTGTCTATGTGTGTATATGTGTGTATACATGTTTATGTATCTATATTTGTATATGTGTGTATACATGTTTATGTATCTATATGTGTATATGAGTGTATACATGTTTATGTATCTATATGTGCATATGTGTGTATACATGTTTATGTATCTATATGTGTATATGTGTATACATGTTTATGTATCTATATGTGTATATGTGTGTATACATGTTTATGTATCTATATGTGTATATGTGTGTATACATGTTTATGTATCTATATGTGTATATGTGTGTATACATGTTTATGTATCTATATGTGTATATGTGTGTATACATGTTTATATATCTATATGTGCATATGTGTGTATACATGTTTATGTATCTATATGTGTATATGTGTGTATACATGTTTAGTGTATCTATATCTGTATATGTGTGTATACATGTTTATGTATCTATATGTGTATATGAGTGTATACATGTTTATATATCTATATGTGCATATGTGTGTATACATGTTTATATATCTATATGTGTATATGAGTGTATACATGTTTATGTGTCTATATGTGTGTATACATGTTTATGTATCTATATGTGCATATGTGTGTATACATGTTTATGTATCTATATGTGTATATGTGTGTATACATGTTTATATATCTATATGTGTATATGTGTGTATACATGTTTATGTATCTATATGTGTATATGTGTGTATACATGTTTATGTATCTATATGTGTATATGTGTGTATACATGTTTATGTATCTATATGTGTGTTACGGTTACCCTTAGTCTCGCTGAGAGATGGACCGCTTAGTAGCCTGGATTCCTATTGCTGAAGAGGGGAGAAACTGCTTTCCATAGTATTCTATATGAGTCTCGCAAATGTAGAATAATCCCCCTTAGCTGTAGTACAGCTAGGATACCCTTCTGCCCACAAAAACGAGTCAACGCTGCGATTGAGGGACAACCAAGAACTGAGGACTGGGATGCCCAGCCTGCTTTTTATTTAGGTTACATGCACACAGGGCACTCCCAGGGGGGGAAGCATAAAATCCCCCATCACACATTTAGACAAAGCCCTTGGACAGGCCACCGCAGATAACAAGTACACACAAGAAAACAATTGAGTCCTTCTTATCACCTAGCAGTGAATGCTTATCACAAACTTAATTACAGTACACAATATGCTAGGAAACCTGCCTCAGAAAATAGTTTTCTCAAAACTGAACAGAGTTAACCCTTTATGAAATGATACTTGTTACAGTTTTCTTGGAGCCCTTCTTAGGCGCTGGCTTGGCTGGTTCAGGCATTGCTGCTGGGAAATAAGTTTCTTCAATAGATAAGTGTATGTATATCTCAGCGCCAACTATACCTTGTGTGCCCGGATGATGGTGGTACCTAGCTGCCACCTAGATATAATCAAATGAGAATAGTGTATCCAGGCGCCAACAAATGGAGGCTAAGGTTAAGGTTTGTCAATATTTATTCAAGATAATTCTTCTCTTTTCTACAGTTTAGTAGTTAAACACTTGTTAAGATAATTTAAAACAATTTAAAACAATAATATGGTGATTAAAATCTATCAGAGACGCATGGATCCACGCTAAAAAATTGAATTAAAAAACCGAATTAAAAAACAATAATCTATAATCTTAAACTTTAAGCAGGGTATAAATTTTAACACTTAGGTGTGATGGTGTGTATGAGCTTCTGCTCTACACTGTGATTGTGATGCGAAATCAATTAGTGAACATTTTGTATTAAAAGACAATAGCAAAAAATAATAACAAAAAATCAAATAACAAAACGTTAATCCTGTGAAAAAAACAATCTGCAAACAGTTCTGTGAGCAAAAAATAGTCCTGTGAACAAAAAATAATAATAGTAGTAGTATATAGGCAGTCCTGTGAGCAAAAGAATAATAATAATCCTGTGCAGTTTATAAAAATGGAAATCAATTCAGTTGAAAACAGTTGAAAACAAAAACTCGCTCCTGTGCGAGAGAAAAAAACACTTCTGTGTGGCAAATATCCAAAAAATGTGATGTGTGTATCAAAAGAAAAATGTTGGAAAAACGATGCGAGGAATGAAATGATAAAAGACAGTGCTCTGTGGAGACTGAGCTCCAAGTTCAAAGTAAAAACAATGTGAAAACAATTTGCTAGAAGTAACAGACAAATATGCCGATCGATAAAAACCTGTGGGGAAAAAAATAGATACAATGTGTAGATAATATTTCAATCGTACCCTCCTAGTGGAATATAGCTTACCAGGTCTACGCGTTTCGGCCTTATCTAGGCCTTTATCAAGACTAATGGTAAGCTGGTTGTTTGGGCCTTATATAGAGAACTCTAATCCGTGACCGGAAGTGCCAATTATCTGTGACTTCCGGTTACTCGTTGTGATAGTTGTCTCTATATATATATATACTTATTTTATATAAGTGATATTTTATATATCTAGTGGTATATCATCTTATATAATGCCACAAGGGGTTTGTTTGGGGCACCTTTGCGGTGTTTTATTCTTTCTTAACCTCCGTTTGTTTGATTACGTCACTTCCGGTTGGAGATAACTGGCCAAATCGTGCCTAAATTTCACTGTTAGAGACCAAAATTCTGGTCGAACCTTTATTATTATTTGTAATTATTTTGTTATATAATCATGATTGATCAGGATCCATTTATTTCGATCTCTTATATCTATTAGTTTTAGTTCCGATTTCCGGAAGACCCCATTGGATGTGACGTCACCACTGGTATACATTGATGATTGGTTTAACTAGTATGGCCCTATCAGCAAAGAGTGTAGTTTGTGTAAGATGAGGGGAAGTTCAAATGGTATCTCTAATTCTGCCTATTGGGAATAGATACTTGCTGACATTATTCCTAACAAATTACGAAAACTGGCGGAGATTGAAATTCTAAAATTGTATAAGTTACGAAAGTTAATAGAGCACTTTTTCCATTTTCGTATACGTTTCTCATAAATTTCAGAGTGGGATTAGATATTATCAGTATTATCTTGTATTCATCAAATAAAGACCTTATATAATTTGCCTATGTCTGCATAATATTTTCTATGTGAAATTTCTCCTATAGTGAATCGTTAGTTAATTTAACAATATAGTCTATATTGATGTGTTCCTTTATGTTGTATATGTAAACATTTATCCATAGCTAATTGCTGTTATAATAGTTTTAATCCACTTGTTCTATAAGTATGCCTTTTTGGGTTAAAAACTATGAAAGATATTCTTTACCTACATATTACGTTACTACAGTTGCTATTCATAGTTGCTCCAATTATTAAGTGGATACACACTAAGTTTAAGAAAATGTTCACTAATTGATTTCGCATCACAATCACAGTGTAGAGCAGAAGCTCATACACACCATCACACCTAAGTGTTAAAATTTATACCCTGCTTAAAGTTTAAGATTATAGATTATTGTTTTTTAATTCGGTTTTTTAATTCAATTTTTTAGCGTGGATCCATGCGTCTCTGATAGATTTTAATCACCATATTATTGTTTTAAATTGTTTTAAATTATCTTAACAAGTGTTTAACTACTAAACTGTAGAAAAGAGAAGAATTATCTTGAATAAATATTGACAAACCTTAACCTTAGCCTCCATTTGTTGGCGCCTGGATACACTATTCTCATTTAAATAAGTTTCTTCACAACAAAATAACTAATGCTTCTGTAACAGTGCTCCCTTTCTGTGGAACACTCTGGCAGACACGGTCTGACCCCTTTTCGGGGCAGACTAAGGCTGTCCAGACCGCTGGTTATGCGGGGCTGAGGTCGGTTTGTCTGGACAACCCGTCGGCGTTGCCATTCTGTTTCCCAGGTCTGTAAGTAATGGTGAAATTGAAGGGTTGCAACGATAAACTCCAACGTAATAGCCTGCCATTATCTCCAGAGACCCGGTTCAGCCACACCAACGGGTTATGGTCGGTGACCAGAGTGAACTCCTGCCCATATAAATAGGGAGTCAATTTCTTTAATGCCCACACCAAAGCCAAACACTCCTTTTCGACTGCTGCATAGCTGACTTCGCGGGGCAGGAGCTTCCGGCTGATGTAGGCAACTGGATGCTCCCCTCCATCTTCGCCTACTTGGCTGAGGACGGCTCCCAGCCCGAACATGGAAGCATCTGTGTGGACGATAAAACGTTTGTTAAGGGCTGGAGCCGCCAAGACAGGAGCGTTAATTAGAGCATTTTTGAGAGCCTGGAAAGCCGTTTCACAGTGGGGAGACCACAGGACCTGTCGAGGTAAGTTCTTCTTGGTCAAGTCAGTCAGGGGTTTGGCAAGTGTGCTGTAGTCTGGTACGAACCGTCTATAGTACCCTGCCGTGCCCAGGAAGGCTAGGACCTGAGTCTTAGTGATGGGGGTGGGCCAATTGGCGACAGCTTCTATCTTGGCCGGCTCTGGTCGCTGCTTTCCACACCCCACCCGGTGACCCAGGTACTGTACCTCGGCCATCCCAAAGTGGCATTTTTCTGGCTTCAGAGTCAGGCCAGCAGCCCGGATCTGATCCAGAACCATTCCTATGTGAGCTAAGTGGTCCTCCCATGACTCACTGTGGATCGCTATGTCGTCCAGGTAGGCGCAAGCAAAACTCTGGAAGCCATCCAGGAGCCTATCCACCAAGCGCTGGAATGTAGCTGGGGCATTCTTCATCCCAAACGGCATTACCCTAAACTGATATAAGCCGAATGGGGTGACGAATGCCGACTTGGGGATAGCCTCCGGGGCCAGGGGAATCTGCCAGTAACCTTTGCAGAGGTCAATAGTGGTCAGGTAATTTCCCCTGGCTATACGATCGAGTAGCTCGTCTACCCTGGGCATAGGGTAAGCGTCCGTCACGGTCTTTTCATTGAGCCTCCGATAGTCTACGCAGAACCGGGTGGTCCCATCTTTCTTGGGCACCAAGACAACTGGGGAGGCCCAGGGACTATCGGAGGGCTCAATTACCCTGAGTTGGAGCATCTCATCGATCTCCTTCTTCATTCCTATCCTAACTGCTTCGGGGATTCGGTACGGAGCCTGGCGCAAGGGAGCTTGTCCCGGAGTATCTACCTGGTGGGTGGTTAAAGTAGTGTACCCTGGCTTCGGGGAGAAGGTGAGGTGTTTGGACTGTAGGAGTTGGTTGAGCTGCTCCCTTTCAGTGGGGCTAAGTCGGTCTCCTATCTGAACCTGAGCCACTATACCTGTGGGGAGACTCTTTTCTAATAGGTCTGGAATGGGTAGACTGTCGGGGCCTTCCTGAGGGGAACAACATACGGCCGTCACGTTCTCTGGTCGCTCAAAATATTCCTTGAGCATGTTTACATGGAATGTCTTTCTAAGATTGTTGTCGTGGCAGCTAGCTATCACATAAGTGGTGTCTCCCCTTTTCTCTATGATCTGGTAGGGGCCCTGCCAGGACGCCTGCAATTTGTCTGTCTTCACCGGCTTAAGTACTAACACCTTTTGTCCTATGGTAAAGATTCTCTTTCGGGCCCCCCGATCGTACCATACTTTCTGTCTTCTCTGGGCCGACTGGAGATTAGCCCGCACGGATTTGGCTAATTGCTCCATTCGGTCCCTGAGTTCCAGCACGTATGGCACAATGGGGACACCGTCAGTCTCCATCTCTCCCTCCCAGTGCTCCCGGATCAGGTTTAGGGGTCCCCGTACCTTTCTTCCGTAGAGCAACTCGAAGGGAGAGAACCCTGTCGTTTCCTGGGGCACCTCCCGATAAGCAAAAAGGAGGTGCGGCAGGAAGCGTTCCCAGTCTCTGTATTCCTGAGTGAACGTCTTGAGCATTTGCTTGAGGGTCCCATTGAACCTCTCACACAGCCCGTTCGTCTGGGGGTGGTATGGGGAGCTCAGGAGGGACTTAATTTTGCAAACCTGCCAGAGTTGTTGGGTCAATTCAGCCGTAAATTGCGTGCCTCGGTCGGATAGGATTTCTTTTGGAAATCCTACCCGGGAGAACACCTGTACTAGTGCATTCGCTACCGTATCCGCTTGTATGTTGGATAGGGCGACAGCCTCTGGGTACCTGGTAGCGTAGTCCACTACGGTAAGAATGTAGCGCTTATCGGAGGGACTAGGGGTAGCCAGTGGTCCCACTAGGTCAATAGCAACCCGGCTGAAGGGTTCCTCTACAATGGGCATATTTACTAGATGGGCTTTAGGGTGATCGCCTCGCCTTCCTACTCGTTGACACACATCGCAGGTGTTACAGTAAGTTCTAACGTCAGCGTGTACCCCTGGCCAAAAGAACGTGTGAGTAATGCGGTGTAGGGTACGGGTTACAGCTAGGTGGCCTGCTAAGGGGATGTCATGGCCTATCTTGAGGATTTCTTGACGGTATTTGTGGGGCACTACCAGCTGTCGCCTACGCTGTCCCCTTTTCTCTGTCCAGCGGTATAGTTTCCCTTTTTCCCATAAGAATGTTTCATTATCTGCCCCGCCCCCTCCGGTCTCTGCTCGTTCCCGGTACATTTGTAAGGTCGGGTCAGTCTTAGACTCTGTCTCGAAAGCATCTGGGGTGTCCCAGGGTATGGGGCCTAACATGTCAGGCAATGTCGGGGTAGGTCTTACCTGTGTCTCCCGCACTGGTGAGAGTTCTCGCTCCGTCCGGGCTTGGGCCCGTGTAGTCACTGGGTCCGCCTCGTTGTTGCATACTGGAGCATAGGCAGAAGTCATGGGGCCCAAATCATTGCCCAGTAGTACTTCGGCAGGTAAATTATCCATTATGCCCACGTTCACAGCCCCCTTTCCCGCTCCCCAATCAAGATGCACTTTAGCTGTTGGAATTTTGTACACATCCCCCCCCGCCACTCTAACGGCCACAGTCTGTCCAGATCGCTTGTGCTCCGGCACCAAATGACTCTGTACCAGCGTGATAGTAGCCCCTGTGTCTCTCAATCCCTCGGTAGATCGCCCCTCGAGCCATACCTTCTGCCGATGGTGCTGGCGGTTATCTGAGGCAGCATATACAGGGTCCGCCTCGTGAAGCGGCCCCAAATATTCCTCCATAGGGGCCTCTTGGTTAACACAGAGGGTCCGGGCCGGACGATATGCCCCAGAGGGGTAATTGTAATTCCTGGGTGTCTGGTGCGTATTAAGGGGGCAGCTAGCCATGAAATGCCCTGGTTGCTTGCATCGGTGGCAAGTCGGTCTGGGACGCTCAGAGCTGTTATTGGGTGGTCCTGAGTGTCGGGCGGGCCCTGCGGGCACCGGGGCTCGGAATTCAGCACGAGGGGGTGCACGGTAAACCTCTCTGGGTTCGTGAAGACGGGAGTCATAATGTTCATCGGCCAATTTGGCTGCTTCTTCTAAGGTAGAAGGTCGCCTGTCTCGCAGCCATTCCTTCCCTTGCTGTTCCATGCCATTATAAAAATGTTCTAAGAGAAACAATTGTAAAATTTCCTCACCAGTCACCGCTTTACTTCCGCTCATCCAGTGATTTGCCGCTCTCCGCATTCGGTGCGCCCATTCCATATGGGTATCGTTAGGCTTCTTTTTCGTGCCCCGAAACTGTCGGCGATACGCGTCCGGAGTTACTGCGTACCGTCGCAACAGTGTCTCCTTAACTAGCTCATACTGTGTCACTTCCTCAGCACCCAGAGTACGAAAGGCTTCCAGGGCTCGCCCGGATAGTTTCCCAGACAATATCGTGGGCCACTCCCTGTTGGGAATCTGGTGCAGGGCACATTGCCTTTCGAAGTCCGCCAAATATTCATCAATCCCTGTCTCGCTCTCTAGGAAGGGTCGAAATGCCGCATAGGGTATCTTGGGCCTCCCAGCATTTTCGACAGGGATGATTACCTGCGGGGCTTCAGCATTGCGGTGTGCGTTCGCTAGGTTGAGTTCGTGGGCTCGAGTCTCTCGTATATCCTTGTCCGCTTCCGCCATCAACTGCTGTACCAATTCCATGGAGGGGTTCGGCCCGTACAGTGAGAGCCTCTCCCGAACAATCCTGGTTTTTTCGTCACTAATCGTGGTCGGTGTTTCCGCCATTGTGAAGCTCTGATCCAGTTCGGTCAATTCTGCGATCAGCTCTCTCCTCGGCCGGTTGCTGGCGTACCCCCCTCTGCTTTCAAGTAAATCCTTTAGGGTTGTACGCTTCAATTTTTCGTAAGCGCTCTCCATCCGTTCTGTACCTCTCCTAGGAAATCCAGGAAAAATCCCACCGCTGCCGCCAAATGTTACGGTTACCCTTAGTCTCGCTGAGAGATGGACCGCTTAGTAGCCTGGATTCCTATTGCTGAAGAGGGGAGAAACTGCTTTCCATAGTATTCTATATGAGTCTCGCAAATGTAGAATAATCCCCCTTAGCTGTAGTACAGCTAGGATACCCTTCTGCCCACAAAAACGAGTCAACGCTGCGATTGAGGGACAACCAAGAACTGAGGACTGGGATGCCCAGCCTGCTTTTTATTTAGGTTACATGCACACAGGGCACTCCCAGGGGGGGAAGCATAAAATCCCCCATCACACATTTAGACAAAGCCCTTGGACAGGCCACCGCAGATAACAAGTACACACAAGAAAACAATTGAGTCCTTCTTATCACCTAGCAGTGAATGCTTATCACAAACTTAATTACAGTACACAATATGCTAGGAAACCTGCCTCAGAAAATAGTTTTCTCAAAACTGAACAGAGTTAACCCTTTATGAAATGATACTTGTTACAGTTTTCTTGGAGCCCTTCTTAGGCGCTGGCTTGGCTGGTTCAGGCATTGCTGCTGGGAAATAAGTTTCTTCACAACAAAATAACTAATGCTTCTGTAACAATGTGTATATGTGTGTATATATGTTTATGTATCTATATGTGTATATGTGTGTATACATGTTTATATATCTATATGTGCATATGAGTGTATACATGTTTATGTGTCTATATGTGTGTATAGATGTTTATTTTTATATGTGTTTATACATGTTTATATATCTAAATGTGTATATGTGTGTCTATATGTGTGTATACATGTTTATGTGTCTATATGTGTGTATAGATGTTTATTTTTATATGTGTTTATACATGTTTAGTGTATCTATATGTGTCTATGTGTGTATATATGTTTATGTATCTATATGTGTATACAAGTTTATATTTCTATATGTGTGTACACATCTTTTTGAGTAGGGGTCAAGTCCAGTGGGATCGCATGGGAATGGAGTCCCCGCAATATTTTTGTAGGTGGAACTAAGTTCCCCCTGGACAGAGAACATAAATGCTTCAGTAAACACTGCTGCTGGAAGGAGGAGCTGGAGCACAGTCTGGTTAGAGGGATAGTGAGATCCTCTAGTAATAGGCAGTAAAACATCCTACAATATAATAAATGCAAGCCTGTCAGTGGTGCTTACATTTCTGTGTGGTTTGCTCTGGGGTTATTAAGCTCCTCTTATTGGAAATAGGAATATTGCACCTTAAGTGGGTGAGACTCTGTGACAGAGGAGGAGTCTGGAGTTGCTGTCACACACCGAAGCCTCAGCCTGCACTGGAAAGGAAGGGGGGGGGGGGGAGGAACTGACTATGCACCATGTGAGTTAAAAAGTATGGACACCCTGGAACTTGACATTAAACAACAGGCATTCATGTGTGTCTAGTTATTTTAAAGTTATTATAAAAAAAAGTTCAGTGTTTCACCAAAGACCAAATGTGCTCATCAAGCAGAGAAGAGCTACGTCCTTCTTTCTGATTGGAATTCATTTTAGTTCTTTCAGAGATAGCTGGAAAGAGGTTTGCAGGGGAAATGCAGGTGTATGGAAAATAGTCCTTGCAATTAAAGGTGTTTGTGAAAAATCTTGTAGTAGGATAAGCCCTATTACTTTATTTTTGACACCAATAGTATGTGCAGTCTGTTTATATATGTTGGTTTCTGTATGTCAGAATGCTGACCTGTGCTAGATAATGTATTTGCTGCAGATTCCACCTTACCAGTTTCATCCCAAATTGAAAGGTGATCTGTTTTGCTTTTAATATTACTGTGCCCTCATGCTTCCTGCTTCCCCTGCCAGTGTTACTTGCTTCACATTTACTTGGCATACATGTTAATCATAAAGAAAATGACACTCAGATGTCTTGTGACCATAATTTTACTTTAAATCACATTATCATTGTTTCTTACTGCAAAGTGAGTGCACACACAAACCTTATCAAGATCATAAAATCAGTTATTTACATTACAGAGCCTTACACGTCCTTACACAGAGCCAGGAAGTAACATCTCCTAAAATGTAACTAAGGCTATTAGCTTTTTGGATTAATTAACATCATTTATATACAAAAGCCCCTTCATATGTAGTGTGTGTTTGGCTTTACAGTATTCAGTATCAGTTGAATCCTAAATTGCAAATAAAAATGTCACCCTTACCATGTATAAATACAGAGTGTGTGTATATATATGTAAGTATGTGTTTGTATTAAAGAATATTTATTGTGAATGGGTGGAAGTCTTGATAAGTTCTCACACTTTTTTGTAGGACTTGACCCCTGTGTGTCTATATGTATATGTACACATGTATATGTGTCTATATGTGTATGTGCACATGTATGTGTGTCTATATGTGTATGTGCACATGTATGTGTGTCTATATGTATATGTACACATGTATATGTGTATATATGTGTATGTGCACATGTATATGTGTATATATGTGTATGTGCACATGTATATGTGTATATATGTGTATGTGCACATGTATATGTGTATATACAGTGTGACTCAGAACACTTGAAACCACAGTATTCTAGGGCAAAAATTCCAGCACAGAACAGTCCCATTCAGTGCATAGCAATAAAGTAATTTTAAATACACCAGCTCTCTTGGCTGGGTAGCAGTCTACTATTCCTAAATCAGGCTTCCTTTTAATCTATTGGAGCTACAATCATAATCGCACCTGAGATTAATGAACTCCTAATCAAAACCTGGCCTGGGCAGCTTCATAGCTGTTGGAATACTGGTCCATCCTTCTCTCCAAATACTCCACCCCAATGACCCAGAACACATTTACAAATTACACAATACAAACATACAATATTTCCCTGGGTTATCTTAAAAGAAACAGGGAATGCTACTTATCCACTTCATGTTGGGTGAAAGTGTGTTTAACACTTGCTGGAAAAAAAACAAATCAGTGATTTCAAGGCTAGGATCAGATCTTGGGGGACTACTTATGATGCTACGCATGCCCCCAGTCCAATTTACCATTATCTAAAAGGAGGAGGGTGCAGGACGCCATATAGGTAGAACATCCCATGCTGAACAGGAAAGCATAGTGCTGTTAGGATGGCATGGAATGTCCTAACGGTGTCAAGTGGTCAGAAAACTTGATCTTATATACCTCTCATATATTACTGGGTCCGGCTTTATGTCACAACATGTTTATGATAAAAGTATTGAGAAATTGCCTTTTTGGTCTCGCCAGTCTCACACTCCGTGGCTCTGTGGGCTGAGCGTCTATGTTCTGACAAGTGGTAATGTGCCTTCCATAGGAAATAATAATGATCTCGGGCTGCATGTATTCAAAGCATGTTCACACTACATAGCCTGTGCGTTCATTGAAGCAAAAAATAAAGCATTCGTCGTCTGGTCGTCACTCTACATTCACTAGATTTCTTAGAATGGAAAATCTTGCCACAAAAAATCTGGTGAGACTCATAGGGTTGGAAGTTGTGTCTAACATGGACGATAGTGCTTTTAAAATTAGAAACTCACAGCGATGTTTCCCCATTAAAACACAAGTCATTGCCATGGAACTCCCACGGATAACACCTTTATATTTGTTATGTTTGCGATCTCTATTGTTAATAAAGAAGAACAAAAACGTTCCTTTTAAGGGCTAGATTACAAGTGGAGCACAAAATGTGCCCATTTGCAGGCATGCAATAATTAACCAGCCATTACAAGTGGAGCGCTAATTTATATTGATAAATAACCAGCAATTACAAGTGGCTGGTTTTTGCTACCCAGAGTCCACAGTATCAGTTAGCGCTTATAAAATTAACCAGAGATCAGATCTCTGGTTTATTTTATAAATGTGCCCCAAATGCCCCCAAAAAACAGTCTAGTGTATTTTTATTTTTTTTTTATTTTTTTTTTTTATTTTTTTTTATTGAGGTTGTGCAAAAGTGTTACAACATATATGAAACAACACAACATAAAAACAAGTAGAAATAGTACATTACAGTTTGATAATTTCTATATAAGTAGAAGAGTGCAATTTTTAATATGTATAATCTTATAGAAAAGATTGGAACCTCTTTTTATAAATTAAAATGAATAGTGTGAATGGTCACTTCTGGGTTGGTAAGCTTAAAGTAAATTAGCAATTAACATGGTATATAGAAACAAAAGGGATATTATTGGAGTATTACTCCACTGTGTAAATAGTATGGTAAAATATGTAGAAACAACAATTTGGTTGCGGCATAGGCAAGAGAAGCCACATAGTTAACCCTCCAAGGGTAGGAGGTATATTATGGAGGGGGGGGGGAGGTGGTAAATTAAATACAATAACTACAGTATATTACTTGTGAAACTGTCAAACCATGGTGAACTAGCTTAAGGAAGATAAAGCATATCTCAAACATAAGGAACCAGTTTAGCAGTCAGTAAACTATAAATGTAGAGCTGGTACATGTGAGGCGAAATATAACAAGTAAATTGCTTATATTGATGGTTAAAACATTCGGTAGTTACTATGAAAACATCAATTTAAGACCAGGCTTATTCGTGTACATTAAACCCCCATATATCTCATAATAAGTGAAAAAAGGTGAGGGGTTAAAACCCACAGTTATCAACCCTGAGAGGTTGTGTAAGGCTACAAAGGGTGGTACATTGACAACACATTTGGAACCTATCAGGGTCAACACACATAAATAAACATAGGGGCTCTTCAAAGACCATGGGTAGGTATCAGGGGTGGTAAAATAAAGTCTGGCCAGAAAGTGCGAGCAATCCAAATGGTGTATTATGTGTGCCAGGATGACTGTTCCATGAGAAGATATTTAAAATCACTTAGGCTCAGTAATATGTGTAAGAGGTGTACAGGGGGACATAATACAGTAAGCAGTAATTGTAAACGGAGAGAAGGACTACATGCATAGGGCTAATGTATGTAAAATGCAGGGAGGTCCAAAATAGTATTATCAATGTGGGTCCAGCCCACTCTAGTAACTTTAACAAAAATCTGGCTGCATCACTACATGGTATTTTTATTTTTTTATTTTATTTATATCCGACAATGTATACAATCATACATATTCCACATCGCTGTAATTGTTATGGTAGACATGAAGGGAAAAATTCCACTTGTTATATGCTCAATAATGTGCAAGGTGAGGGCTGATATGTAACATCAACCTAAGGTATCCATTCAAGACAATCTGTTTAGAGACCACAGTGGGAGGCATAACCAAGTTATATATGGGATAAAATTAAAACACAAATAATAAAGCTGAACACAGAACATATATACAACAACAGCACACAACACAGTTGAATGTAACAAGCCAGGGGATCTGCTGATTAACATACAGAGTGACACAGTCACCATGTCAGCCTGCTGGGTACGTTCGGTTTACAGACTAGTTAATATGCATAAGTGTTCCAGAATGCCGGCAAACATAAGGAAAGCAGTAAGCTCTGTTCTGCTGGAAACATGACAACTCAGCCAATGCCTCTCCTGAGTCGCGGTGTAGATTCAGCTCCCGATAGCAGCAAGAGTCCCCTTGCGCCGTGGATGTGTTGCGGCCTGTCCTTCAGTAGGTTGAGACCACCATCCTCCGCAAACGATCCCGTTTCAAAACTATGCAGCAGATGGGGCGCCAGAAATTGCACTCCGCTGAGTGAGATTTTGCCAGAGGCGCTGTCTGGCTGCGTCACCATGGTGTTCTCTTTCAGCATTGACAGTGGTCTGCCACGAGGGCTGTCATCCAGCTCAGCGGGTGTACAGGAGCGGCGAAATGGAGCTATGCTTTGATCTGGGATAGACTGGATGCACTCTGGCCGCTCAGTATCCCCAGGAGAGTAAGAGCGTGAGATATGTGGAAGCTGAGGAGCCTCCCCAGTGGGTATAGAGGTGATAGTTGGTAGTGAGGAAAGTTTCTGAGCAGACCGGACCGCTTCATGAAGGGTTAGATAAGACCTCATAAGTTTATCTAGATGCGGTGAGAATATGGTGGTCAGTTCTTTAATTATAGAGTCCATCTTGGGCTGTTTCTCCTTAATATCTTTTAAAATGCCTTCCGTGGGAGAGAGGGTGGTGATTTCTCTATCCACTATAATTCTCGGACACAAGGTTGTCAAGAGAGGCGTGGATGGCAATGAATTCAGGCTATCATAAGGCTTGTTGTTCACAAGATGTTTCAGAGCTTTAGTATATTGCTGCTATCTTGGTGCGCCGCCCACCGGAAGTCCACCAGTCTAGTGTATTTTATTAAAAAATAATGATAGCGGAACAGCCAATAGAATACGAGATCAATCTGATTGGCTGATTGGATCAGCCAATCCGATTGAACTTGAATCTGATTGGCTGATTCAATCAGCCAATCAGATTTTTCCTACCTTAATTCCGATTGGCTGATAGAATCGGAATTCGAGGGACGCCATCTTGGATGACGTCCCTTATAGGAACCTTCATTCGTCGTCTGGTCGTCGGGAGAAGAGGATGTTCCGCGCCGGAGGTCTTGAAGATGGAGCCGCTCCTCGTCGGATGGATGAAGATAGAAGATGCCGCTTGGATGAAGATGTTTGCCGGTCCGGATGTCCTCTTCTTGCCGGATAGGATGAAGACTTCGGAGCCTCTTCTGGACCTCTTCTTGCCGGATAGGATGAAGACTTCGGAGTTATTAACTATTTAATAGCTATTGTACCTGGTTAAAATAAATACAAAGTTGCCTGTAAAATAAATATTAATCCTAAAATAGCTACAATGTAATTATTATTTATATTGTAACTATATTAGGGTTTATTTTACAGGTAAGTATTTAGCTTTAAATAGGAATCATTTATTTAATAAGATTTATTTTATTTTGTTAGATTTAAATTATATTTAACTTAGGGGGGTGTTAGTGTTAGGGTTAGACTTAGCTTTAGGGGTTAATACATTTATTATAGTAGCAGTGAGGTCCGGTCGGCAGATTAGTGGTTAATATTTGAAGTTAGGTGTCAGCGATGTTAGGGAGGGCAGATTAGGGGTTAATACTATTTATTATAGGGTTTTCGAGGCGGGAGTGAGGCGGTTTAGGGGTTAATATATTTATTATAGTGGCGGCGAGGTCCGGTAGGCAGATTAGGGGTTAATAAGTGTAGGTAGGTAGCAGCGGGGGGGGGGGCAGATTAGGGGTTAATAAATATAATATAGGTGTCGGCGATGTTAGGGGCAGCAGATTAGGGGTACATAGCTATAATGTAGGTTGCGGCGGTGTCCGGAGCAGAAGATTAGGGGTTAATTGTATAATGCAGGTGTCAGCGATAGCGGGAGCGACAGATTAGGGGTTAATAAGTGTAAGGTTAGGGGTGTTTAGACTCGGGTTCATGTTAGGGTGTTAGGTGCAGACTTAGGAAGTGTTTCCCCACAGGAAATTTTTTGTTGAGTAAAACTTGTTTTTTTTTGGAATTGAACGTGTTATAATATTGCAACCTCACTGTTACAAATGTGTTCTATCGAATATAAAAATAGAATATTAAAGAAATTCTAAAAAAACAAGTTTTACACAGTGCAACATTTAAAAAAACACACTGTAAAAATAATCTGAAAATGTGTTCATTGTTTTCATGAGATTCTGCTAAAACCAAACGTGTGTGTGTGTATATACAGTATATATATATAAATATATATATGTGTGTGTGTATATACAGTATATATATATAAATATATATATGTGTGTGTGTATATACAGTATATATATATAAATATATATATGTGTGTGTATACAGTATATATATATATGTGTGTGTGTGTATACAGTATATATATATGTGTGTGTGTGTGTATATATATACAGCATATATATATATATATATATATATATATATATATATATATATATATATATATATATATATGTGTGTGTGTGTATATACAGTATATATATATGTGTGTGTGTGTGTATATATACAGTATATATATATGTGTGTGTGTGTATATACAGTATATATATATGTGTGTGTGTGTATATACAGTATATATATATATATGTGTGTGTGTGTGTATATATACTATATATGTGTGTGTGTATATACAGTATATATATATATATATATGTGTGTGTATATACAGTATATATATATATGTGTGTGTGTGTGTGTGTGTGTGTATATATACAGTATATATATATATATATATATATATATATATGTGTATATACAGTATATATATATGTGTGTGTGTGTGTGTGTGTGTATATATACAGTATATATATATATATGTGTGTGTGTATATACAGTATATATATATATATATGTGTGTGTGTATATACAGTATATATATACATTTTAAAGTAGACAACCCAACGTATTGATCTAGTCAGATTTTGGTATATTTCATGCTACCATTTGGCCGTCAAATCATATCATAGTCATCATATGGAGAAAAAAATAGTTAACTTCTTCACAAACATTCGGCCAGATTACAATTTTTTCTTTAGGAGCTAAGTGGTGCTAACGAGCAGTTTTCTCTCACCGCTCACTTACTTGCAGCGCTGGTATTACAGGTTTTTATAAACCCGGCGTTAAAAGACAAGAAGTGAGTGTAGAGCAAAATTGAGCTCCATACCGCACTCCAATACCAGCGCTGCTTAAGTCAGCGGTGAGCTGGTCGTACGTGCTCGTGCACGATTTCCCCATAGGAATCAACGGGGAGAGCCAGCTGAGAAAAAGTCTAACACCTGCAAAAAAGCAGCGTAAAACTCAGTAACGCAGCCCCATTGATTCCTATGGGGGAAATAAAAGTTATGTTTACACCTAACACCCTAACATGAACCCCGAGTCTAAACACCCCTAATCTTACACTTATTAACCATAATCTGCCGCCCCCGACATCGCCGACACCTACATTATATTTATTAACCCCTAATCTGCCGCTCCGGACATCACCGCCACCTACATTATACTTATTAACCCCTAATATGCTACCCCCAACATCGCTGACACCTACATTATATTTATTAACCCCTAATCTCCCTCCCCCAATGTCGCCGCAACCTACCTACATTTGTTAACCACTAATCTGCCGCCCCCAACGTCGCCGCCACTATAATAAACATATTAACCCCTAAACTGCTGCACTCCCGCCTCACAAACATTAGTTAAATATTATTAACCCCTAATCTGTTGCCCCCAATGTAACCGCCACTATACTAAATGTATTAATCCCTAAACCTAAGTCTAACCCTAACCCTAACACCCCCTAACTTAAATATTATTGCAATAAATCTAAATAAAAATTAATATTACCTAAATAATTCCTATTTAAAACTAAATACAGGTAGCCCTCAGTTTACTCCGGGGTTAGGTTCCAGAAGGAATGGTTGTAAATCGAAAACGTTGTAAATTGAAACCCAGTTTATAATGTAAGTCAATGGGAAGTGAGGGAGATAGGTTCCAGGCCCATCTCAAAATTGTCATAAGTAACACCTAATACATTATTTTTAAAGCTTTGAAATGAAGACTTTAAATGCTAAACAGCATTATAAACCTAATAAAATAATCACACAACACAGACTTCACTTGCATTTTTCTGCAAACAGTTCTTTCTATGCATTCCAATCTGGACTGATTTATAGACAGGAAGATCTTGTTCCTTTGAAATCTGCTCGATAGCTCAGGTCTGGTTAAACTGATTAATTTCAGCTTGCTTGGCTTTGCTGCAACACAAGCGGACAGCTCCACCTACTGGCTATTTTAATAAATGCACTGCTTCTCAATGATTTTCAATAGCAGTCACATGATTGGAAAAAAAGGTTGTTATTCTAAAACGATGTAAATTGAACCGTTGTAAAACGAGGGCCACCTGTACTTACCTGTAAAATAAACCCTAAGCTAGCTACAATATAACTAATAGTTACATTGTATCTAGCTTAGGGTTTATTTTTATTTTACAGCGAAGTTTGTATTTATTTTAACTAGGTAGAATAGTTATATAACTCAAACAGATGCGGTATAGGAGCGCCAAAGGCTTAAGTATACACCAGGTTATAACCTGGTTTATACCTAAGCCTTTGGCGCTCCTATACCGCATCTGTTTGAATTCTTTTGTAGGACCCAGTTAGGGGGTCTATTTATAGTGCAGCTCGTATACTAATTCCAGGTGCTAGTCACTAAAATCCAGACAACAAACTATTTAATAACTACCTAGCTAAAATAAATACAAAAGTACCTGTAAAATAAAACCTAACCTAAGTTACACTAACACCTAACATTACACTATAATTAAATAAATTACCTAAATTAAATACAATTAAATAAATGAAATACAATTAGCTAAAGTACAAAAAAAACAACACTAAATTACAGAAAATAATAAACAAATGTAAGATATTTAAACTTATTACACCTAATCTAATAGCCCTATCAAAAAAAAAAAACAACAAAAAAAAAAAACCCTAGTCTAAACTAAACTATCAATATCCCTTAAAAGGGCCATTTGCTGGGCATTGCCCCAAAGTAATCAGCTCTCTTACCTGTAAAAAAAAAATACAAACAACCCCCCAACAGTAAAACCCACACAACCAACCCCCCAAATAAAAGCCTAATTAAAAAACCTAAGCTCCCCATTGCCCTGAAAAGGGCATTTGGATGGGCATTGCCCTTAAAAGGGCAGTTAGCTCTTTTGTGGCCCAAAGCCCTAACCTAAAAATAAAACCCACCCAATACACCCTTAAAAAAACCTAACACTAACCCCCTGAAGATCGACTTACTGTTCTGAAGACCAGACATCCATCCTCAAGGAAGCGGCAGAAGTCTTCATCCAACCGGGCCAAAGTCCTCAACGAAGCCGGGAGAAGTCTTCATCCAAGCCGGGCAAAGTGGTCCTCCAGACGGGCAGAAGTCTTCATCCAGACGGCATCTTCTATCTTCATCCATCCGATGCGGAGCGGCTCCATCTTCAAGACATCCAACGCGGAGCATCCTCTACATCCAGAGTCTTCTTACTGAATGAAGGTTCCTTTAAATGACATTATCCAAGATGGCGTCCCTTAGATTCTGATTGGCTGATAGAATTCTATCAGCCAATCAGAATTAAGGTAGAAAAAATCCTATTGGCTGATGCAATCAGCCAATAGGATTGAAGTTCAATCCTATTGGCTGATCCAATCAGCCAATAGGATTGAGCTCACATTCTATTGGCTGATTGGAACTGTTTTTAGAATGCATTAGGAATCTTGGAGGTAGATGGTGTACCGCTCACTTTTTGGCCTCCCAGGACAGACTCGTAATACCGGTGCTATGGAAGTCCCATAGAAAAAAGGGTTTACAAAGTTTACGTAAGTTGTTTTGCGGTAAGGTCAAAGAAGTGTGCGGTGCCCCTAAACCTGCAAGACTCGTAATAGCAGCGGTAGTGAAAAAGCAGCATTAGGACCTCTTAACGCTGCTTTTTAAGCCTAGCGCACAACTCGTAATCTAGCCATTTGGGTTTCTACACTGAAATTATTTATACACAACTTGTGCAGTCATAAGACAAATGATTGTAAAAGCTTTTCTGGGATCCATTTTGTTTAGAAATAGCAGATATACATGGCTTTGCCAATGCTTTTTGATAATTAGAATGCTGCTAATTGCAACTGCGCACCCCACTTATGAAATTCCTGACAATGAAGGAGTTAGCTGTTAGGGGTAATATTTGCTGCAGTGTAGAGATTACCCTCCCAACTGACACCACCCACCCCCTGATCCCACCTAAACAGCTCTTTTCCTTTCCTCACGCCCCCACTGGTCACCACCATTGTTACGGTTACCCTTAGTCTCGCTGAGAGGTGGACCGCTTAGTAACCTGGATTCCTATTGCTGAAGAGGGGAGAAACTGCTTTCCATAGTATTCTATATGAGTCTCGAAAATGTAGAATAATCCCCCTTAGCTGTAGTACAGCTAGGATACCCTTCTGCCCACAAAAACGAGTCAACGCTGCGATTGAGGGACAACCAAGACTGAGGACTGGGATGCCCAGCCTGCTTTTTATTTAGGTTACATGCACACAGGGCACTCCCAGGGGGGGAAGCATAAAATCCCCCATCACACATTTAGACAAAGCCCTTGGACAGGCCACCACAGATAACAAGTACACACAAGAAAACAATTGAGTCCTTCTTATCACCTAGCAGTGAATGCTTATCACAAACTTAATTACAGTACACAATATGCTAGGAAACCTGCCTCAGAAAATAGTTTTCTCAAAACTGAACAGAGTTAACCCTTTATGAAATGATACTTGTTACAGTTTTCTTGGAGCCCTTCTTAGGCGCTGGCTTGGCTGGTTCAGGCATTGCTGCTGGGAAATAAGTTTCTTCACAACAAAATAACTAATGCTTCTGTAACAGTGCTCCCTTTCTGTGGAACACTCTGGCAGACACGGTCTGACCCCTTTTCGGGGCAGACTAAGGCTGTCCAGACCGCTGGTTATGCGGGGCTGAGGTCGGTTTGTCTGGACAACCCGTCGGCGTTGCCATTCTGTTTCCCAGGTCTGTAAGTAATGGTGAAATTGAAGGGTTGCAACGATAAACTCCAACGTAATAGCCTGCCATTATCTCCAGAGACCCGGTTCAGCCACACCAACGGGTTATGGTCGGTGACCAGAGTGAACTCCTGCCCATATAAATAGGGAGTCAATTTCTTTAATGCCCACACCAAAGCCAAACACTCCTTTTCGACCGCTGCATAGCTGACTTCGCGGGGCAGGAGCTTCCGGCTGATGTAGGCAACTGGATGCTCCCCTCCATCTTCGCCTACTTGGCTGAGGACGGCTCCCAGCCCGAACATGGAAGCATCTGTATGGACGATAAAACGTTTGTTAAGGGCTGGAGCCGCCAAGACAGGAGCGTTAATTAGAGCATTTTTGAGAGCCTGGAAAGCCGTTTCACAGTGGGGAGACCACAGGACCTGTCGAGGTAAGTTCTTCTTGGTCAAGTCAGTCAGGGGTTTGGCAAGTGTGCTGTAGTCTGGTACGAACCGTCTATAGTACCCTGCCGTGCCCAGGAAGGCTAGGACCTGAGTCTTAGTGATGGGGGTGGGCCAATTGGCGACAGCTTCTATCTTGGCCGGCTCTGGTCGCTGCTTTCCACACCCCACCCGGTGACCCAGGTACTGTACCTCGGCCATCCCAAAGTGGCATTTTTCTGGCTTCAGAGTCAGGCCAGCAGCCCGGATCTGATCCAGAACCATTCCTATGTGAGCTAAGTGGTCCTCCCATGACTCACTGTGGATCGCTATGTCGTCCAGGTAGGCGCAAGCAAAACTCTGGAAGCCATACAGGAGCCTATCCACCAAGCGCTGGAATGTAGCTGGGGCATTCTTCATCCCAAACGGCATTACCCTAAACTGATATAAGCCAAATGGGGTGACGAATGCCGACTTGGGGATAGCCTCCGGGGCCAGGGGAATCTGCCAGTAACCTTTGCAGAGGTCAATAGTGGTCAGGTAATTTCCCCTGGCTATACGATCGAGTAGCTCGTCTACCCTGGGCATAGGGTAAGCGTCTGTCACGGTCTTTTCATTGAGCCTCCGATAGTCTACGCAGAACCGGGTGGTCCCATCTTTCTTGGGCACCAAGACAACTGGGGAGGCCCAGGGACTATCGGAGGGCTCAATTACCCTGAGTTGGAGCATCTCATCGATCTCCTTCTTCATTCCTATCCTAACTGCTTCGGGGATTCGGTATGGAGCCTGGCGCAAGGGAGCTTGTCCCGGAGTATCTACCTGGTGGGTGGTTAAAGTAGTGTACCCTGGCTTCGGGGAGAAGGTGAGGTGTTTGGACTGTAGGAGTTGGTTGAGCTGCTCCCTTTCAGTGGGGCTAAGTCGGTCTCCTATCTGAACCTGAGCCACTATACCTGTGGGGAGACTCTTTTCTAATAGGTCTGGAATGGGTAGACTGTCGGGGTCTTCCTGAGGGGAACAACATACGGCCGTCACGTTCTCTGGTCGCTCAAAATATTCCTTGAGCATGTTTACATGGAATGTCTTTCTAAGATTGTTGTCGTGGCAGCTAGCTATCACATAAGTGGTGTCTCCCCTTTTCTCTACGATCTGGTAGGGGCCCTGCCAGGACGCCTGCAATTTGTCTGTCTTCACCGGCTTAAGTACTAACACCTTTTGTCCTATGGTAAAGATTCTCTTTCGGGCCCCCCGATCGTACCATACTTTCTGTCTTCTCTGGGCCGACTGGAGATTAGCCCGCACGGATTTGGCTAATTGCTCCATTCGGTCCCTGAGTTCCAGCACGTATGGCACAATGGGGACACCGTCAGTCTCCATCTCTCCCTCCCAGTGCTCCCGGATCAGGTTTAGGGGTCCCCGTACCTTTCTTCCGTAGAGCAACTCGAAGGGAGAGAACCCTGTCGTTTCCTGGGGCACCTCTCGATAAGCAAAAAGGAGGTGCGGCAGGAAGCGTTCCCAGTCTCGGTATTCCTGAGTGAACGTCTTGAGCATTTGCTTGAGGGTCCCATTGAACCTCTCACACAGCCCGTTCGTCTGGGGGTGGTATGGGGAGCTCAGGAGGGACTTAATTTTGCAAACCTGCCAGAGTTGTTGGGTCAATTCAGCCGTAAATTGGGTGCCTCGGTCGGATAGGATTTCTTTTGGAAATCCTACCCGGGAGAACACCTGTACTAGTGCATTCGCTACCGTATCCGCTTGTATGTTGGATAGGGCGACAGCCTCTGGGTACCTGGTAGCGTAGTCCACTACGGTAAGAATGTAGCGCTTACCGGAGGGACTAGGGGTAGCCAGTGGTCCCACTAGGTCAATAGCAACCCGGCTGAAGGGTTCCTCTACAATGGGCATATTTACTAGATGGGCTTTAGGGTGATCGCCTCGCCTTCCTACTCGTTGACACACATCGCAGGTGTTACAGTAAGTTCTAACGTCAGCGTGTACCCCTGGCCAAAAGAACGTGTGAGTAATGCGGTGTAGGGTACGGGTTACAGCTAGGTGGCCTGCTAAGGGGATGTCGTGGCCTATCTTGAGGATTTCTTGACGGTATTTGTGGGGCACTACCAGCTGTCGCCTACGCTGTCCCCTTTTCTCTGTCCAGCGGTATAGTTTCCCTTTTTCCCATAAGAATGTTTCATTATCTGCCCCGCCCCCTCCGGTCTCTGCTCGTTCCCGGTACTTTTGTAAGGTCGGGTCAGTCTTAGACTCTGTCTCGAAAGCATCTGGGGTGTCCCAGGGTATGGGGCCTAACATGTCAGGCAAGGTCGGGGTAGGTCTTACCTGTGTCCCCCGCACTGGTGAGAGTTCTCGCTCCGTCCGGGCTTGGGCCCGTGTAGTCACTGGGTCCGCCTCGTTGTTGCATACTGGAGCATAGGCAGAAGTCATGGGGCCCAAATCATTGCCCAGTAGTACTTCGGCAGGTAAATTATCCATTATGCCCACGTTCACAGCCCCCTTTCCCGCTCCCCAATCAAGATGCACTTTAGCTGTTGGAATTTTGTACACACCCCCCCCCGCCACTCTAACGGCCACAGTCTGTCCAGATCGCTTGTGCTCCGGCACCAAATGACTCTGTACCAGCGTGATAGTAGCCCCTGTGTCTCTCAATCCCTCGGTAGATCGCCCCTCGAGCCATACCTTCTGCCGATGGTGCTGGCGGTTATCTGAGGCAGCATAAACAGGGTCCGCCTCGTGAAGCGGCCCCAAATATTCCTCCATAGGGGCCTCTTGGTTAACACAGAGGGTCCGGGCCGGACGATATGCCCCAGAGGGGTAATTGTAATTCCTGGGTGTCTGGTGCGTATTAAGGGGGCAGCTAGCCATGAAATGCCCTGGTTGCTTGCATCGGTGGCAAGTCGGTCTGGGACGCTCAGAGCTGTTATTGGGTGGTCCTGAGTGTCGGGCGGGCCCTGCGGGCACCGGGGCTCGGAATTCAGCACGAGGGGGTGCACGGTAAACCTCTCTGGGTTCGTGAAGACGGGAGTCATAATGTTCATCTGCCAATTTGGCTGCTTCTTCTAAGGTAGAAGGTCGCCTGTCTCGCAGCCATTCCTTCCCTTGCTGTTCCATGCCATTATAAAAATGTTCTAAGAGAAACAATTGTAAAATTTCCTCACCAGTCACCGCTTTACTTCCGCTCATCCAGTGATTTGCCGCTCTCCGCATTCGGTGCGCCCATTCCATATGGGTATCGTTAGGCTTCTTTTTCGTGCCCCGAAACTGTCGGCGATACGCGTCCGGAGTTACTGCGTACCGTCGCAACAGTGTCTCCTTAACTAGCTCATACTGTGTCACTTCCTCAGCACCCAGAATACGAAAGGCTTCCAGGGCTCGCCCGGATAGTTTCCCAGACAATATCGTGGGCCACTCCCTGTTGGGAATCTGGTGCAGGGCACATTGCCTTTCGAAGTCCGCCAAATATTCATCAATCCCTGTCTCGCTCTCTAGGAAGGGTCGAAATGCCGCATAGGGTATCTTGGGCCTCCCAGCATTTTCGACAGGGATGATTACCTGCGGGGCTTCAGCATTGCGGTGTGCGTTCGCTAGGTTGAGTTCGTGGGCTCGAGTCTCTCGTATATCCTTGTCCGCTTCCGCCATCAACTGCTGTACCAATTCCATGGAGGGGTTCGGCCCGTACAGTGAGAGCCTCTCCCGAACAATCCTGGTTTTTTCGTCACTAATCGTGGTCGGTGTTTCCGCCATTGTGAAGCTCTGATCCAGTTCGGTCAATTCTGCGATCAGCTCTCTCCTCGGCCGGTTGCTGGCGTACCCCCCTCTGCTTTCAAGTAAATCCTTTAGGGTTGTACGCTTCAATTTTTCGTAAGCGCTCTCCATCCGTTCTGTACCTCTCCTAGGAAATCCAGGAAAAATCCCACCGCTGCCGCCAAATGTTACGGTTACCCTTAGTCTCGCTGAGAGATGGACCGCTTAGTAACCTGGATTCCTATTGCTGAAGAGGGGAGAAACTGCTTTCCATAGTATTCTATATGAGTCTCGAAAATGTAGAATAATCCCCCTTAGCTGTAGTACAGCTAGGATACCCTTCTGCCCACAAAAACGAGTCAACGCTGCGATTGAGGGACAACCAAGACTGAGGACTGGGATGCCCAGCCTGCTTTTTATTTAGGTTACATGCACACAGGGCACTCCCAGGGGGGGAAGCATAAAATCCCCCATCACACATTTAGACAAAGCCCTTGGACAGGCCACCGCAGATAACAAGTACACACAAGAAAACAATTGAGTCCTTCTTATCACCTAGCAGTGAATGCTTATCACAAACTTAATTACAGTACACAATATGCTAGGAAACCTGCCTCAGAAAATAGTTTTCTCAAAACTGAACAGAGTTAACCCTTTATGAAATGATACTTGTTACAGTTTTCTTGGAGCCCTTCTTAGGCGCTGGCTTGGCTGGTTCAGGCATTGCTGCTGGGAAATAAGTTTCTTCACAACAAAATAACTAATGCTTCTGTAACAACCATCTTAGGTACTGGAAGCCAGTCTGCCAATATTAAGTTTTAGGCCTTTTTGTTTATAAATAACCCTCCCCCTTCACACTGTTTCACCATCTTTTACTTACAGTCTGTCATTATGCAGGGTAGGATTTTTTTTTAATTTTTTTTTTGTAGTGGTATCCCACTTACCCCTCTAAGTGATTTTTTTTTTATTGTTCTGTAGCATAGGGACCCACCTCTCCCTACTAGCCATCAGTTTTTCTGTAGGGTAGTGTACCTACCCCCCTCCCTCCCCGTTTCTGAGAAGGGCTGACCATCTGCCTACTTCCTACCCCTCACCCTTCCCAACTGCAAGATTGTTGATCTGGCTTCATATGGTTGCTTTTGATCTAGCCCAAAGAGATTAGATAAAGGTAAGAGATGTTGCTCTTTATGATAAAAATGTACTTGGGTGACTGTAGAATCTAGTATAAAATATGTATAGAAAGTGCTTGTACATAGGTCGCCGTTACAGGATTAAACGGATTATTAATAGAAGTAATGACTATAATGAGTGAGCTTGGAAGGTGCCTGTTGCTTGATCAGACAGAAGCAGTTAGAGTCTAGACTCCTTACAAAGGGAATAACCTGTGCAATTTGTTAATGAGCCAAATCATAAGAAGGATACTTTAGATTTAATACTCACAGTGATATAAAGTGCTATTCAAAATCAAGTGAATCGGCATCTGCACATGAGAAATGCATGAAATACAGACGGACCCACTGTTTTAACCAATGTATTACAGCCCACGTTGTCACATTTGTGTTTGCTGCAGGAAGTAGTATAGGTTTGTACACCCCAGGCAGCTGCATCAGCTGGGATTGCTATTAAATCAGTCAATCAGGCAGCACAAAGACGGCACTGAACGTATCTACACTTGTTATGGCACCAACTCAAAGTACCCAGTAACAACTACAATATATAAATATAGCACATACTTTTTGGTAAAATATTTAATAAAAAACATACAAATTCTCATTATTTTTTGTGCAAAGATACATGAAATTCAGACATAACGCTGTTTTCTGTTGCATGAAATATGTGCAGATACTTGTGAATAATGCGTTCCATAGATTAGTTGACCTGTATTGCGCACGTGTTATGTATCTTTTTTCTTCCTATAGTATCAGTTTATTGGAGTTTAGGGTCTAGTGATGAACAATTATTAGAATTGCAACTACACTAAAGTATTGGCTATAACTTGTGAAGAATCTGCTGGAGTATTATCGGGCATGAATTTCAGTGTGGTGCCTCATAGAAATCTTTTATCTGAGTGATAGAATGCACGTGCACTATATTGTAGCTCTCGTTATAGGGATAGAAACCCATTTTTTATGATTCAGACAGAGCATGGAATTTTTTAAACAACTTTCTAATTTACTTCTATTTCCAATTTCTCTTTGTTCTCCTGGTATTTTTTGTTGTAAAGCAGGGACGCAAGCTTAGGAGCCGTACCATTTCTGGAGCAGTATATATCAGCAGTTTTGCAAGAATGTTATCTATATGCAAGACCACTACAATAATGAGAGTGAGTGTTTACCCATAATTGATAGAAAGATTTGATTTGACATATAATATTATAACATATCATTTTTAAAAACAAGAAAGAAAAGAACTTAATAACTATAAATCCATCTTAATTAAATAGTCCCACTGGGAATCAAACCTATACTTGCAATATATAAATTACCAAGGTCAGAGGGCTAAGCTCTCACCTACACAATATTTTGTATAACAGGGAAGTGAGTAAATATTCTCATTTTACGGAGGACAAAGTCTAATTGGCATTAAAAAAAACTTAAAAAGACAATGGGTCCAGAAAATATTCACCTTCAGATCCAATCACTGAGTGTTATTCATTCCGTAGAACGTTTACCCCTAAAATACTATGTCTCGGGTAATTCATGCATAAAGCAGGTGACTGGCTCATTTTTAATCTTCCCAAGAAAGTCACCAAATCTGTAATATGTATACAAATCTGCAAATAATACTTCTCTTCCATTGCACAGACTGCAGCTCACGTCCCGGCTAAATAACCTCAAGCAGTGACCTTCATAGGTACTGTCTGGGGTACACGGATATTTATATAAATCAGAAGCAGATTTCTATCTATTCCCTCAGATCTAGCCTTGGCCTGGCAAACATACAGCATGGGATAAATTTACCTGGCAGGGTGTGCGCTTGTGCCCGATTGCTAAATATTTGTCTAATATGTAAATAGACACCCAGGGCACCAGTTAATATAATTATACAGCAGTGGCTGCCTCATGTGTGCCTGCATCTAGGTATATAAATAGTAAATCTAACATACGAGATGGGTGTGCACCAGTTAATATAATTATATAGCAGTGGTTGCCTCATGTGTGCCTGCATCTAGCTATATAAAGAGTAAATCTAACATACGAGATGGGTGTGCACCAGCTAATATAATTATACAGCAGTGGCTGCCTCATGTGTGCCTGCATCTAGCTATATAAAGAGTAAATCTAACATATGAGATGGGTGTGCACCAGTTAATATAATTATACAGCAGTGACTGCCTCATGTGTGCCTGCATCTAGGTATATAAGGAGTAAATCTAACATACGAGATGGGTGTGCACCAGTTAATATAATTATACAGCAGTGACTGCCTCATGTGTGCCTGCATCTAGCTATATAAAGAGTAAATCTAACTTACGAGATGGGTGTGCACCAGTTAATATAATTATACAGCAGTGACTGCCTCATGTGTGCCTGCATCTAGGTATATAAGGAGTAAATCTAACATATGAGATGGGTGTGCACCAGTTAATATAATTATACAGCAGTGACTGCCTCATGTGTGCCTGCATCTAGCTATATAAAGAGTAAATCTAACTTACGAGATGGGTGTGCACCAGTTAATATAATTATACAGCAGTGACTGCCTCATGTGTGCCTGCATCTAGGTATATAAAGAGTAAATCTAACATACGAGATGGGTGTGCACCAGCTAATATAATTATACAGCAGTGGTTGCCTCATGTGTGCCTGCATCTAGGTATATAAAGAGTAAATCTAACATACGAGATGGGTGTGCACCAGCTAATATAATTATACAGCAGTGGCTGCCTCATGTGTGCCTGCATCTAGGTATATAAAGAGTAAATCTAACATACGAGATGGGTGTGCACCAGTTAATATAATTATACAGCAGTGGCTGCCTCATGTGTGCCTGCATCTAGCTATATAAGGAGTAAATCTAACATACGAGATGGGTGTGCACCAGTTAATATAATTATACAGCAGTGACTGCCTCATGTGTGCCTGCATCTAGGTATATAAAGAGTAAATCTAACATACGAGATGGGTGTGCACCAGTAAATATAATTATACAGCAGTGACTGCCTCATGTGTGCCTGCATCTAGCTATATAAATAGTAAATCTAACATACGAGATGGGTGTGCACCAGTTAATATAATTATACAGCAGTGGCTGCCTCATGTGTGCCTGCATCTAGCTATATAAGGAATAAATCTAACATACGAGATGGGTGTGCACCAGCTAATATAATTATACAGCAGTGGCTACCTCATGTGTGCCTGCATCTAGCTATATAAGGAGTAAATCTAACATACGAGATGGGTGTGCACCAGCTAATATAATTATACAGCAGTGGCTACCTCATGTGTGCCTGCATCTAGGTATATAAATAGTAAATCTAACATACGAGATGGGTGTGCACCAGTTAATATAATTATACAGCAGTGGCTGCCTCATGTGTGCCTGCATCTAGGTATATAAATAGTAAATCTAACATATGAGATGGGTGTGCACCAGTTAATATAATTATACAGGAGTGATTGCCTCATGTGTGCCTGCATCTAGGTATATAAAGAGTAAATCTAACATACGAGATGGGTGTGCACCAGCTAATATAATTATACAGGAGTGATTGCCTCATGTGTGCCTGCATCTAGGTATATAAATAGTAAATCTAACATATGAGATGGGTGTGCACCAGCTAATATAATTATACAGCAGTGACTGCCTCATGTGTGCCTGCATCTAGGTATATAAAGAGTAAATCTAACATACGAGATGGGTGTGCACCAGTTAATATAATTATACAGCAGTGACTGCCTCATGTGTGCCTGCATCTAGGTATATAAATAGTAAATCTAACATACGAGATGGGTGTGCACCAGTTAATATAATTATACAGGAGTGATTGCCTCATGTGTGCCTGCATCTAGGTATATAAAGAGTAAATCTAACATACGAGATGGGTGTGCACCAGCTAGTATAATTATACAGGAGTGATTGCCTCATGTGTGCCTGCATCTAGGTATATAAAGAGTAAATCTAACATACGAGATGGGTGTGCACCAGCTAATATAATTATACAGCAGTGACTGCCTCATGTGTGCCTGCATCTAGGTATATAAAGAGTAAATCTAACATACGAGATGGGTGTGCACCAGTTAATATAATTATACAGCAGTGACTGCCTCATGTGTGCCTGCATCTAGGTATATAAAGAGTAAATCTAACATACGAGATGGGTGTGCACCAGCTAATATAATTATACAGCAGTGGCTGCCTCATGTGTGCCTGCATCTAGGTATATAAAGAGTAAATCTAACATACAAGATAGGTGTGCACCAGTTAATATAATTATACAGCAGTGACTGCCTCATGTGTGCCTGCATCTAGGTATATAAGGAGTAAATCTAACTTACGAGATGGGTGTGCACCAGTTAATATAATTATACAGCAGTGGTTGCCTCATGTGTCCCTGTATCTAGGTATATAAAGAGTAAATCTAACATACGAGATGGGTGTGCACCAGTTAATATAATTATACAGCAGTGACTGCCTCATGTGTGCCTGCATCTAGGTATATAAAGAGTAAATCTAACTTACGAGATGGGTGTGCACCAGCTAATATAATTATACAGCAGTGAGTGCCTCATGTGTGTCTGCATCTAGCTATATAAATAGTAAATCTAACATATGAGATGGATGTGCACCAGCTAATAGAATTGTACAGCAGTGGTTGCCTCATGTGTCCCTGTATCTAGGTATATAAAGAGTAAATCTAACATACGAGATGGGTGTGCACCAGTTAATATAATTATACAGCAGTGACTGCCTCATGTGTGCCTGCATCTAGCTATATAAATAGTAAATCTAACATACGTGATGGGTGTGCACCAGCTAATAGAATTGTACAGCAGTGGTTGCCTCATGTGTGCCTGCATCTAGGTAAGGAGTAAACTGAACATACGAGATGGGTGTGCACCAGCTAATATAATTAAACAGCAGTGGTTGTCTCATGTGTGCCTGCATCTAGGTATATAAAGAGTAAATCTAACATACGAGATGGGTGTGCACCAGTTAATATAATTATACAGCAGTGACTGCCTCATGTGTGCCTGCATCTAGGTATATAAGGAGTAAATCTAACATACAAGATGGGTGTGCACCAGCTAATATAATTATACAGCAGTGGTTGCCTCATGTGTGCCTGCATCTAGGTATATAAATAGTAAATCTAACATATGAGATGGCTGTGCACCAGTTAATATAATTATACAGCAGTGGTTGCCTCATGTTTGCCTGCATCTAGGTATAAAAGGAGTAAACTTAACATACGAGATGGGTGTGCACCAGCTAATATAATTATACAGCAGTGACTGCCTCATGTGTGCCTGCATCTAGGTATATAAATAGTAAATCTAACATACGAGATGGGTGTGCACCAGTTAATATAATTATACAGCAGTGGTTGCCTCATGTGTCCCTGTATCTAGGTATATAAAGAGTAAATCTAACATATGAGATGGGTGTGCACCAGTTAATATAATTATACAGCAGTGACTGCCTCATGTGTGCCTGCATCTAGCTATATAAAGAGTAAATCTTACATATGAGATGGGTGTGCACCAGTTAATATAATTATACAGCAGTGGTTGCCTCATGTGTGCCTGCATATAGCTATATAAATAGTAAATCTAACATATGAGATGGGTGTGCACCAGTTAATATAATTATACAGCAGTGGTTGCCTCATGTGTGCCTGCATCTAGCTATATAAAGAGTAAATCTTACATATGAGATGGGTGTGCACCAGCTAATATAATTATACAGCAGTGGTTGCCTCATGTGTGCCTGCATCTAGGTATATAAAGAGTAAATCTAACATGTAAGATGGGTGTGCACCAGCTAATATAATTATACAGCAGTGACTGCCTCATGTGTGCCTGCATCTAGGTATATAAAGAGTAAATCTTACATATGAGATGGGTGTGCACCAGCTAATATAATTATACAGCAGTGGTTGCCTCATGTGTGCCTGCATCTAGGTATATAAAGAGTAAATCTAACATGTAAGATGAGTGTGCACCAGCTAATATAATTATACAACAGTGGTTGCCTCATGTATGCCTGCATCTAGGTATATAAGGAATAAATCTAACATACGTGATGGGTGTGCACCAGCTAATATAATTATACAGCAGTGGCTGCCTCATGTGTGCCTGCATCTAGCTATATAAATAATAAATCTAACATACGTGATGGGTGTGCACCAGCTAATATAATTATACAGCAGTGGTTGCCTCATGTGTGCCTGCATCTAGGTATATAAAGACTAAATCTAACATACAAGATGAATGTGCACCAGCTAATATAATTATACAGCAGTGGCTGCCTCATGTGTGTCTGCATCTAGCTATATAAATAGTAAATTTAACATATGAGATGGGTGTGCACCAGTTAATATAATTATACAGCAGTGACTGCCTCATGTGTGCCTGCATCTAGGTATATAAAGAGTAAATCTAACATACGAGATGGGTGTGCACCAGCTAATATAATTATACAGCAGTGGCTACCTCATGTGTGCCTCCAACTAGCTATATAAAGAGTAAATCTTACATACGAGATGGGTGTGCACCAGCTAATATAATTATACAGCAGTGGTTGCCTCATGTGTGCCTGCATCTAGGTATATAAAGAGTAAATCTAACATGTAAGATGGGTGTGCACCAGCTAATATAATTATACAACAGTGGTTGCCTCATGTGTGCCTGCATCTAGGTATATAAGGAATAAATCTAACATACGTGATGGGTGTGCACCAGCTAATATAATTATACAGCAGTGGCTGCCTCATGTGTGTCTGCATCTAGCTATATAAATAGTAAATCTAACATACGAGATGGGTGTGCACCAGCTAATATAATTATACAGCAGTGGCTGCCTCATGTGTGTCTGCATCTAGCTATATAAATAGTAAATCTAACATACGAGATGGGTGTGCACCAGTTAATATAATTATACAGCAGTGACTGCCTCATGTGTGCCTGCATCTAGCTATATAAATAGTACATTTAACATATGAGATGGGTGTGCACCAGTTAATATAATTATACAGCAGTGACTGCCTCATGTGTGCCTGCATCTAGGTATATAAATAGTAAATCTAACATACGAGATGGATGTGCACCAGTTAATATAATTATATAGCAGTGGTTGCCTCATGTGTGCCTGCATCTAGCTATATAAAGAGTAAATCTAACATACGAGATGGGTGTGCACCAGCTAATATAATTATACAGCAGTGGTTGCCTCATGTGTGCCTGCATCTAGCTATATAAAGAGCAAATCTAACATACAAGATGGGTGTGCACCAGCTAATATAATTATACAGCAGTGGTTGCCTCATGTGTGCCTGCATCTAGGTATATAAAGAGTAAATCTAACATACGAGATGGGTGTGCACCAGTTAATATAATTATACAGCAGTGACTGCCTCATGTGTGCCTGCATCTAAGTATATAAAGAGTAAATCTAACATACGAGATGGGTGTGCACCAGTTAATATAATTATACAGCAGTGACTGCCTCATGTGTGCCTGCATCTAGGTATATAAAGAGTAAATCTAACATACGAGATGGGTGTGCACCAGCTAATATAATTATACAGCAGTGGCTGCCTCATGTGTGCCTGCATCTAGGTATATAAAGAGTAAATCTAACATACAAGATAGGTGTGCACCAGTTAATATAATTATACAGCAGTGACTGCCTCATGTGTGCCTGCATCTAGGTATATAAGGAGTAAATCTAACATACGTGATGGGTGTGCACCAGCTAATATAATTATACAGCAGTGGTTGCCTCATGTGTGTCTGCATCTAGCTATATAAATAGTAAATCTAACATATGAGATGGATGTGCACCAGCTAATAGAATTGTACAGCAGTGGTTGCCTCATGTGTCCCTGTATCTAGGTATATAAAGAGTAAATCTAACATACGAGATGGGTGTGCACCAGTTAATATAATTATACAGCAGTGACTGCCTCATGTGTGCCTGCATCTAGCTATATAAATAGTAAATCTAACATACGTGATGGGTGTGCACCAGCTAATAGAATTGTACAGCAGTGGCTGCCTCATGTGTGCCTGCATCTAGGTAAGGAGTAAACTGAACATACGAGATGGGTGTGCACCAGCTAATATAATTAAACAGCAGTGGTTGTCTCATGTGTGCCTGCATCTAGGTATATAAAGAGTAAATCTAACATACGAGATGGGTGTGCACCAGTTAATATAATTATACAGCAGTGACTGCCTCATGTGTGCCTGCATCTAGGTATATAAGGAGTAAATCTAACATACAAGATGGGTGTGCACCAGCTAATATAATTATACAGCAGTGGTTGCCTCATGTGTGCCTGCATCTAGCTATATAAGGAATAAATCTAACATACGTGATGGGTGTGCACCAGCTAATATAATTATACAACAGTGGTTGCCTCATGTGTGCCTGCATCTAGGTATATAAGGAATAAATCTAACATAAGTGATGGGTGTGCACCAGCTAATATAATTATACAGCAGTGACTGCCTCATGTGTGCCTGCATCTAGGTATATAAGGAATAAATCTGACATACGTGATGGGTGTGCACAAGCTAATAGAGTTGTACAGCAGTGGTTGCCTCATGTGTGCCTGCATCTAGGTATATAAAGAGTAAATCTAACATACAAGATGAATGTGCACCAGCTAATATAATTATACAGCAGTGACTGCCTCATGTGTGCCTGCATCTAGGTTTATAAAGAGTAAATCTAACATACGAGATGGGTGTGCACCAGTAAATATAATTATACAGCAGTGGCTGCCAAATGTGTGCCTGCATCTAGGTTTATAAAGAGTAAATCTAACATACGAGATGGGTGTGCACCAGCTAATATAATTATACAGCAGTGGCTGCCTCATGTGTGCCTGCATATAGGTATATAAGGAGTAAACTTAACATACGAGATGGGTGTGCACCAGCTAATATAATTATACAGCAGTGGTTGCCTCATGTGTGCCTGCATCTAGGTATATAAGGAATAAATCTAACATACGAGATGGGTGTGCACCAGTAAATATAATTATACAGCAGTGGCTGCCTCATGTGTGCCTGCATCTAGGTATATAAGGAGTAAACTGAACATACGAGATGGGTGTGCACCAGCTAATAGAATTATACAGCAGTGAGTGCCTCATGTGTGTCTGCATCTAGCTATATAAATAGTAAATCTAACATATGAGATGGGTGTGCACCAGCTAATAGAATTGTACAGCAGTGGTTGCCTCATGTGTGCCTGCATCTAGCTATATAAATAGTAAATCTAACATACGAGATGGGTGTGCACCAGTTTATATAATTATACAGCAGTGGCTGCCTCATGTGTGCCTGCATCTAGGTATATAAGGAGTAAACTGAACATACGAGATGGGTGTGCACCAGCTAATATAATTATACAGCAGTGGCTGTCTCATGTGTGCCTGCATCTAGGTATATAAGGAGTGAACTGAACATACGAGATGGGTGTCCACCAGCTAATATAATTATACAGCAGTGGTTGCCTCATGTGTGCCTGCATCTAGGTATATAAAGAGTAAATCTAACATATGAGATGGGTGTGCACCAGCTAATATAATTATACAGCAGTGGCTGCCTCATGTGTGCCTGCATCTAGGTATATAAAGAGTAAATCTAACATACGAGATGGGTGTGCACCAGCTAATATAATTATACAGCAGTGGCTGTCTCATGTGTGCCTGCATATAGGTATATAAGGAGTGAACTGAACATACGAGATGGGTGTCCACCAGCTAATATAATTATACAGCAGTGGTTGCCTCATGTGTGCCTGCATCTAGGTATATAAAGAGTAAATCTAACATACGAGATGGGTGTGCACCAGCTAATATAATTATACAGCAGTGGCTGCCTCATGTGTGCCTGCATCTAGGTATATAAAGAGTAAATCTAACATACGAGATGGGTGTGCACCAGCTAATATAATTATACAGCAGTGGTTGCCTCATGTGTGCCTGCATCTAGCTATATAAAAAGTAAATCTAACATATGAGATGGGTGTGCACCAGTTAATATAATTATACAGCAGTGACTGCCTCATGTGTGCCTGCATCTAGGTATATAAAGAGTAAATCTAACATACGAGATGGGTGTGCACCAGCTAATATAATTATACAGCAGTGGTTGCCTCGTGTGCCTGCATCTAGGTATATAAAGAGTAAATCTAACATATGAGATGGCTGTGCACCAGTTAATATAATTATACAGCAGTGGTTGCCTCATGTGTGCCTGCATCTATCTATATAAAGAGTAAATCTAACATACGAGATGGGTGTGCACCAGTTAATATAATTATACAGCAGTGACTGCCTCATGTGTGCCTGCATCTAGCTATATAAGGAGTAAATCTAACATATGAGATGGGTGTGCACCAGCTAATAGAATTATACAGCAGTGGCTGCCTCATGTGTGCCTGCATCTAGCTATATAAAGAGTAAATCTAACATATGAGATGGCTGTGCACCAGTTAATATAATTATACAGCAGTGGTTGCCTCATGTGTGCCTGCATCTATCTATATAAAGAGTAAATCTAACATACGAGATGGGTGTGCACCAGCTAATATAATTATACAGCAGTGGTTGCCTCATGTGTGCCTGCATCTAGGTTTATAAAGAGTAAATCTAACATACGAGATGGGTGTGCACCAGCTAATATAATTATACAGCAGTGACTGCCTCATGTGTGCCTGCATCTAGGTATATAAAGAGTAAATCTAACATACGAGATGGGTGTGCACCAGCTAGTATAATTATACAGCAGTGGTTGCCTCATGTGTGCCTGCATCTATCTATATAAAGAGTAAATCTAACATACGAGATGGGTGTGCACCAGCTAATAGAATTATACAGGAGTGACTGCCTCATGTGTGCCTGCATCTAGGTATATAAAGAGTAAATCTAACATACGAGATGGGTGTGCACCAGCTAATATAATTATACAGCAGTGGTTGCCTCATGTGTGCCTGCATCTATCTATATAAAGAGTAAATCTAACATACGAGATGGGTGTGCACCAGCTAATAGAATTATACAGGAGTGACTGCCTCATGTGTGCCTGCATCTAGGTATATAAAGAGTAAATCTAACATATGAGATGGGTGTGCACCAGTTAATATAATTATACAGCAGTGACTGCCTCATGTGTGCCTGCATCTATCTATATAAAGAGTAAATCTAACATATGAGATGGGTGTGCACCAGTTAATATAATTATACAGCAGTGACTGCCTCATGTGTGCCTGCATCTAGGTATATAAAGAGTAAATCTAACATACGAGATGGGTGTGCACCAGCTAATATAATTATACAGCAATGGTTGCCTCGTGTGCCTGCATCTAGCTATATAAAGAGCAAATCTAACATATGAGATGGGTGTGCACCAGCTAATATAATTATACAACAGTGGTTGCCTCATGTATGCCTGCATCTAGGTATATAAGGAATAAATCTAACATACGTGATGGGTGTGCACCAGCTAATATAATTATACAGCAGTGGCTGCCTCATGTGTGCCTGCATCTAGCTATATAAATAATAAATCTAACATACGTGATGGGTGTGCACCAGCTAATATAATTATACAGCAGTGGTTGCCTCATGTGTGCCTGCATCTAGGTATATAAAGACTAAATCTAACATACAAGATGAATGTGCACCAGCTAATATAATTATACAGCAGTGGCTGCCTCATGTGTGTCTGCATCTAGCTATATAAATAGTAAATTTAACATATGAGATGGGTGTGCACCAGTTAATATAATTATACAGCAGTGACTGCCTCATGTGTGCCTGCATCTAGGTATATAAAGAGTAAATCTAACATACGAGATGGGTGTGCACCAGCTAATATAATTATACAGCAGTGGCTACCTCATGTGTGCCTCCAACTAGCTATATAAAGAGTAAATCTTACATACGAGATGGGTGTGCACCAGCTAATATAATTATACAGCAGTGGTTGCCTCATGTGTGCCTGCATCTAGGTATATAAAGAGTAAATCTAACATGTAAGATGGGTGTGCACCAGCTAATATAATTATACAACAGTGGTTGCCTCAGGTGTGCCTGCATCTAGGTATATAAGGAATAAATCTAACATACGTGATGGGTGTGCACCAGCTAATATAATTATACAGCAGTGGCTGCCTCATGTGTGCCTGCATCTAGCTATATAAATAATAAATCTAACATACGTGATGGGTGTGCACCAGCTAATATAATTATACAGCAGTGGTTGCCTCATGTGTGCCTGCATCTAGGTATATAAAGACTAAATCTAACATACAAGATGAATGTGCACCAGCTAATATAATTATACAGCAGTGGCTGCCTCATGTGTGTCTGCATCTAGCTATATAAATAGTAAATCTAACATACGAGATGGGTGTGCACCAGCTAATATAATTATACAGCAGTGGCTGCCTCATGTGTGTCTGCATCTAGCTATATAAATAGTAAATCTAACATACGAGATGGGTGTGCACCAGTTAATATAATTATACAGCAGTGACTGCCTCATGTGTGCCTGCATCTAGCTATATAAATAGTACATTTAACATATGAGATGGGTGTGCACCAGTTAATATAATTATACAGCAGTGACTGCCTCATGTGTGCCTGCATCTAGGTATATAAATAGTAAATCTAACATACGAGATGGATGTGCACCAGTTAATATAATTATATAGCAGTGGTTGCCTCATGTGTGCCTGCATCTAGCTATATAAAGAGTAAATCTAACATACGAGATGGGTGTGCACCAGCTAATATAATTATACAGCAGTGGTTGCCTCATGTGTGCCTGCATCTAGCTATATAAAGAGCAAATCTAACATACAAGATGGGTGTGCACCAGCTAATATAATTATACAGCAGTGGTTGCCTCATGTGTGCCTGCATCTAGGTATATAAAGAGTAAATCTAACATACGAGATGGGTGTGCACCAGTTAATATAATTATACAGCAGTGACTGCCTCATGTGTGCCTGCATCTAAGTATATAAAGAGTAAATCTAACATACGAGATGGGTGTGCACCAGTTAATATAATTATACAGCAGTGACTGCCTCATGTGTGCCTGCATCTAGGTATATAAAGAGTAAATCTAACATACGAGATGGGTGTGCACCAGCTAATATAATTATACAGCAGTGGCTGCCTCATGTGTGCCTGCATCTAGGTATATAAAGAGTAAATCTAACATACAAGATAGGTGTGCACCAGTTAATATAATTATACAGCAGTGACTGCCTCATGTGTGCCTGCATCTAGGTATATAAGGAGTAAATCTAACATACGTGATGGGTGTGCACCAGCTAATATAATTATACAGCAGTGGTTGCCTCATGTGTGTCTGCATCTAGCTATATAAATAGTAAATCTAACATATGAGATGGATGTGCACCAGCTAATAGAATTGTACAGCAGTGGTTGCCTCATGTGTCCCTGTATCTAGGTATATAAAGAGTAAATCTAACATACGAGATGGGTGTGCACCAGTTAATATAATTATACAGCAGTGACTGCCTCATGTGTGCCTGCATCTAGCTATATAAATAGTAAATCTAACATACGTGATGGGTGTGCACCAGCTAATAGAATTGTACAGCAGTGGTTGCCTCATGTGTGCCTGCATCTAGGTAAGGAGTAAACTGAACATACGAGATGGGTGTGCACCAGCTAATATAATTAAACAGCAGTGGTTGTCTCATGTGTGCCTGCATCTAGGTATATAAAGAGTAAATCTAACATACGAGATGGGTGTGCACCAGTTAATATAATTATACAGCAGTGACTGCCTCATGTGTGCCTGCATCTAGGTATATAAGGAGTAAATCTAACATACAAGATGGGTGTGCACCAGCTAATATAATTATACAGCAGTGGTTGCCTCATGTGTGCCTGCATCTAGCTATATAAGGAATAAATCTAACATACGTGATGGGTGTGCACCAGCTAATATAATTATACAACAGTGGTTGCCTCATGTGTGCCTGCATCTAGGTATATAAGGAATAAATCTAACATAAGTGATGGGTGTGCACCAGCTAATATAATTATACAGCAGTGACTGCCTCATGTGTGCCCTGCATCTAGGTATATAAGGAATAAATCTGACATACGTGATGGGTGTGCACAAGCTAATAGAGTTGTACAGCAGTGGTTGCCTCATGTGTGCCTGCATCTAGGTATATAAAGAGTAAATCTAACATACAAGATGAATGTGCACCAGCTAATATAATTATACAGCAGTGACTGCCTCATGTGTGCCTGCATCTAGGTTTATAAAGAGTAAATCTAACATACGAGATGGGTGTGCACCAGTAAATATAATTATACAGCAGTGGCTGCCAAATGTGTGCCTGCATCTAGGTTTATAAAGAGTAAATCTAACATACGAGATGGGTGTGCACCAGCTAATATAATTATACAGCAGTGGCTGCCTCATGTGTGCCTGCATATAGGTATATAAGGAGTAAACTTAACATACGAGATGGGTGTGCACCAGCTAATATAATTATACAGCAGTGGTTGCCTCATGTGTGCCTGCATCTAGGTATATAAGGAATAAATCTAACATACGAGATGGGTGTGCACCAGTAAATATAATTATACAGCAGTGGCTGCCTCATGTGTGCCTGCATCTAGGTATATAAGGAGTAAACTGAACATACGAGATGGGTGTGCACCAGCTAATAGAATTATACAGCAGTGAGTGCCTCATGTGTGTCTGCATCTAGCTATATAAATAGTAAATCTAACATATGAGATGGGTGTGCACCAGCTAATAGAATTGTACAGCAGTGGTTGCCTCATGTGTGCCTGCATCTAGCTATATAAATAGTAAATCTAACATACGAGATGGGTGTGCACCAGTTTATATAATTATACAGCAGTGGCTGCCTCATGTGTGCCTGCATCTAGGTATATAGGAGTAAACTGAACATACGAGATGGGTGTGCACCAGCTAATATAATTATACAGCAGTGGCTGTCTCATGTGTGCCTGCATCTAGGTATATAAGGAGTGAACTGAACATACGAGATGGGTGTCCACCAGCTAATATAATTATACAGCAGTGGTTGCCTCATGTGTGCCTGCATCTAGGTATATAAAGAGTAAATCTAACATATGAGATGGGTGTGCACCAGCTAATATAATTATACAGCAGTGGGTGCCTCATGTGTGCCTGCATCTAGGTATATAAAGAGTAAATCTAACATACGAGATGGGTGTGCACCAGCTAATATAATTATACAGCAGTGGCTGTCTCATGTGTGCCTGCATCTAGGTATATAAGGAGTGAACTGAACATACGAGATGGGTGTCCACCAGCTAATATAATTATACAGCAGTGGTTGCCTCATGTGTGCCTGCATCTAGGTATATAAAGAGTAAATCTAACATACGAGATGGGTGTGCACCAGCTAATATAATTATACAGCAGTGGCTGCCTCATGTGTGCCTGCATCTAGGTATATAAAGAGTAAATCTAACATACGAGATGGGTGTGCACCAGCTAATATAATTATACAGCAGTGGTTGCCTCATGTGTGGCCTGCATCTAGCTATATAAAAAGTAAATCTAACATATGAGATGGGTGTGCACCAGTTAATATAATTATACAGCAGTGACTGCCTCATGTGTGCCTGCATCTAGTATATAAAGAGTAAATCTAACATACGAGATGGGTGTGCACCAGCTAATATAATTATACAGCAGTGGCTGCCTCGTGTGCCTGCATCTAGGTATATAAAGAGTAAATCTAACATATGAGATGGGTGTGCACCAGTTAATATAATTATACAGCAGTGGTTGCCTCATGTGTGCCTGCATCTATCTATATAAAGAGTAAATCTAACATACGAGATGGGTGTGCACCAGTTAATATAATTATACAGCAGTGACTGCCTCATGTGTGCCTGCATCTAGCTATATAAGGAGTAAATCTAACATATGAGATGGGTGTGCACCAGCTAATAGAATTATACAGCAGTGGCTGCCTCATGTGTGCCCTGCATCTAGCTATATAAAGAGTAAATCTAACATATGAGATGGCTGTGCACCAGTTAATATAATATATACAGCAGTGGTTGCCTCATGTGTGCCTGCATCTATCTATATAAAGAGTAAATCTAACATACGAGATGGGTGTGCACCAGCTAATATAATTATACAGCAGTGGTTGCCTCATGTGTGCCTGCATCTAGGTTTATAAAGAGTAAATCTAACATACGAGATGGGTGTGCACCAGCTAATATAATTATACAGCAGTGACTGCCTCATGTGTGCCTGCATCTAGGTATATAAAGAGTAAATCTAACATACGAGATGGGTGTGCACCAGCTAGTATAATTATACAGCAGTGGTTGCCTCATGTGTGCCTGCATCTATCTATATAAAGAGTAAATCTAACATACGAGATGGGTGTGCACCAGCTAATAGAATTATACAGGAGTGACTGCCTCATGTGTGCCTGCATCTAGGTATATAAAGAGTAAATCTAACATACGAGATGGGTGTGCACCAGCTAATATAATTATACAGCAGTGGTTGCCTCATGTGTGCCTGCATCTATCTATATAAAGAGTAAATCTAACATACGAGATGGGTGTGCACCAGCTAATAGAATTATACAGGAGTGACTGCCTCATGTGTGCCTGCATCTAGGTATATAAAGAGTAAATCTAACATATGAGATGGGTGTGCACCAGTTAATATAATTATACAGCAGTGACTGCCTCATGTGTGCCTGCATCTATCTATATAAAGAGTAAATCTAACATATGAGATGGGTGTGCACCAGTTAATATAATTATACAGCAGTGACTGCCTCATGTGTGCCTGCATCTAAGTATATAAAGAGTAAATCTAACATATGAGATGGGTGTGCACCAGTTAATATAATTATACAGCAGTGACTGCCTCATGTGTGCCTGCATCTAGGTATATAAAGAGTAAATCTAACATACGAGATGGGTGTGCACCAGCTAATATAATTATACAGCAATGGTTGCCTCGTGTGCCTGCATCTAGCTATATAAAGAGCAAATCTAACATATGAGATGGGTGTGCACCAGCTAATATAATTATACAGCAGTGGCTGCCTCATGTGTGCCTGCATCTAAGTATATAAAGAGGAAATCTAACATATGAGATGGGTGTGCACCAGTTAATATAATTATACAGCAGTGGCTGCCTCATGTGTGCCTGCATCTAAGTATATAAAGAGTAAATCTAACATACGAGATGGGTGTGCACCAGCTAATATAATTATACAGCAGTGGTTGCCTCGTGTGCCTGCATCTAGGTATATAAAGAGTAAATCTAACATATGAGATGGGTGTGCACCAGTTAATATAATTATACAGCAATGGCTGCCTCGTGTGCCTGCATCTAGGTATATAAATAGTAAATCTAACATACGAGATGGGTGTGCACCAGTTAATATAATTATACAGCAGTGGCTGCCTCATGTGTGCCTGCATCTAGGTATATAAAGAGTAAATCTAACATATGAGATGGGTGTGCACCAGTTAATATAATTATACAGCAGTGGCTGCCTCGTGTGCCTGCATCTAGGTATATAAAGAGCAAATCTAACATATGAGATGGGTGTGCACCAGCTAATATAATTATACAGCAGTGGCTGCCTCATGTGTGCCTGCATCTAGGTATATAAATAGTAAATCTAACATACGAGATGGGTGTGCACCAGTTAATATAATTATACAGCAGTGGCTGCCTCATGTGTCCCTGTATCTAGGTATATAAAGAGTAAATCTAACATATGAGATGGGTGTGCACCAGTTAATATAATTATACAGCAGTGGCTGCCTCATGTGTCCCTGTATCTAGGTATATAAAGAGTAAATCTAACATACGAGATGGGTGTGCACCAGCTAATATAATTATACAGCAGTGGCTGCCTCATGTGTGCCTGCATCTAGGTATATAAAGAGTAAATCTAACATACGAGATGGGTGTGCACCAGTTAATATAATTATACAGCAATGGCTGCCTCGTGTGCCTGCATCTAGGTATATAAAGAGTAAATCTAACATACGAGATGGGTGTGCACCAGTTAATATAATTATACAGCAGTGGCTGCCTCATGTGTGCCTGCATCTAGCTATATAAAGAGTAAATCTAACATACGAGATGGGTGTGCACCAGTTAATATAATTATACAGCAGTGACTGCCTCATGTGTGCCTGCATCTAGCTATATAAAGAGCAAATCTAACATACAAGATGGGTGTGCACCAGCTAATATAATTATACAGCAGTGGCTGCCTCGTGTGCCTGTATCTAGGTATATAAAGAGTAAATCTAACATATGAGATGGGTGTGCACCAGTTAATATAATTATACAGCAGTGGCTGCCTCGTGTGCCTGTATCTAGGTATATAAAGAGTAAATCTAACATATGAGATGGCTGTGCACCAGCTAATATAATTATACAGCAGTGGTTGCCTCATGTGTGCCTGCATCTAGGTATATAAAGAGTAAATCTAACATACGAGATGGGTGTGCACCAGCTAATATAATTATACAGCAGTGGCTGCCTCATGTGTGGCCTGCATCTAGGTATATAAAGAGTAAATCTAACATACG